>NC_092027.1:15033720-15203720 GCF_042242105.1 Pempheris klunzingeri
CAATATACTAAAGCTGGTGTGTGTTTGCGGGCTGTCTTGGGAACCATGTATCTGTTTTTGTGTGTATCATTTTTGAATTTGAAAAGCAATGCGTCTGATAACGTGTGTGTGTGCGTGCGTGTGCGCGTGAGAGAGCATGCTCGCAGCGTCTTGAGAACGTTTGATGAGAATCCTCTAGAGACGTTGGGTTTCTAAAAATACTAATTCTGCCATTGTGTTGGTGTGGACTGTGAAGAGATAGCAGGGAGGGACGGAGGGAGGGAGAGGAAAAGCGAGGAGGAGAAACAGATAGTGTTAAGCAGATATATTTTTTTCAAAAATCACCTCTTTTTCCTTATGAGTTAATGTGCCTACAAGCCTGCTCTGTGCACTCCATCACCCAACAAGCTGAAGCAGGTGCAAGTAGCTCAGGGAAGCCCTGTTTTAGAGGAGCCTCCAATGCAACACTGTAACAGACAGCAGGCACAACGCTGCAGCCAAGTGGCAATGGTCTGATTGCCAGTCGGCTTCATTTTCAGCCAGCCCTGTTATGTTTGGCAAATGAGTTAGGCTGTAGTGTCGGTTGAGAGAGATCTGGCAAGCCAAAATGGTGGTGGTGACCAAAGTGGACAATAGACATGAGGATTGCTTTTTTTCGTTGCTAGAGGCAGATAAATTGTCTAATCGCATGAGTAGCAGCAGGAGCAACAGCATACACATAGATACAGAAAGACCACACACACACACACACACACACACACACACACGTACTGTTCATACAAATAGTGATGGTGGCTCATTCATGCTCACATAAAACACTTTATAGCACTTAGTCAACAGAGTTACTGTTATCTTTCAACAGACAGGCAGGTCATTTATATGGTAAACTCAGTGATGCCACCTGAGCTGCTTAAGATGAGTATACTCTATTTTAGGATAAACACAGCTACTGTGAATTGATTGTGTGCGTGTGTGTTTGCGTGTGTGTGCGTGTGTATATGTGTGTGTGGTTGTGAGTGGGTGTACGCCTGGCTCTCTCCGTCTCTCTCTCACTCGCTCTCTCTATTGCCTCTCCATTTGTGATAGAGAGACCAAGAGAAGTGAAGGATTCCTGAAGGATTATCTGATTGTTTCTGGAGATTGAGAGACCTCATTCCCAGCAAAGGGATTTATTTGTATTCGTGTGTTTGTCTGTGTGTGTTTGTGTGTGTGTGTGTGTGTGTGTGTCTGTGTCTGTGTGTCTGTGTGTGTTTGTCTGTGTGTGTATGTAGGAGGCAGATAGAGGAATCTGTATGTCAGTCCATGACATTGAGGAAACCCACGGTCAAATCCATGCTTTAATTCAATTTAGCCTCCATTAATAACATTATTTCCCTGCCAGCATGACTTGATGACTCCTACACAGTAGTGAAAAACAAATATCTTTGCTGGTGCCCCTCTGAGATATGTGAGACTAGGCTGCTGTTTATTAATCTAAGTTGTGTTCTCAGGAAGAGGAGCTTAATGTTAGAGAGGAGTGCTGTGCGTTTTCTAACTCAACCTTTGACTAGCGAGTGATGAAATTCACCAGAAACAATGTGGCTGATAATATAGTGTCAGCCTTTGTTTTATGAGCTTTGCTCTTAACTGCAGAAGCGGAGTAGCAGGAAAAATATTTCCATGTGACTAAACCCAACTCGCTCACACTGGGTCAGAGCGACCCTGTGGTAAATGCGGGGAGGATGAGGAGAAATATGTTCACTGTTTGAGGCATTTGGCCCGCGTTTCACATATGAATCATTTGATTTCAGCTCCTTCTCATCATGCGGCCTAAAACCAATGTTTAGTGAACTTTTTTATTACTCTAATCACCGATCTGCTGTACCTTGACACATCACCCACCTTTACAAAGGTGTCATGATCTTCATTATAGCCCTCGTAACATTGATTGGTTACCCTGTCAACATGAATATAGAGCATGACGGGTAACAGCAAGGTGTGACATTTTAACCCGGCCGCCTTTGTGTCAAAGCTGCGCTCAGATTATGAGCAGAAAAAAAAGGTGAAAACGGAGAACATGAACAGAAAAAAAGGAAGAGTGGAGAAAAACAAGCAAAGTGGAAGGGAGGCAGAATTAAGTCAAGGAGGTGTAACAGAGAACAGAGGGTGAGAGATTGAACAGCACAGGGCTACAGCGAGCATTTGTCAGGTCTGGGGGCGAGGAGGGAACCAGAGTGTCTCAAACACCGGGAGAAGTTGTGAGAAAAGAGTTGGAGGTGTGAGAAGGAGCGAGCGAGAGGGAGTCAGGAGTCTGAGGATGTGTGAGGAAGTAAGTTAGGTGTGATGCTGTGTGACTAACGCTGGTCTCTGGAGCAGACAGTGAGGAGCTGAACTCTGTTGATGACTTTCTGCCGCCCTGCAGAGATGGAGACCCACTTGGCTCATTAAAACTTACAACATGTGTCTAATGCTCAGCTGTGTGTGTGTGTGTGAGTGTGTGTGTGTGTGTGTGGCTTTTCTCAGTGTTACTGTATACCTGTGTGTGAATTTATTTGGACTGGAGGTATATGTCAGTGCTTGTGTGTATATGTACTTACATTTGTGTGTGTATGAATATTGTGATAGATATTTCCACTGTTGACAAAGAATGATACATTCCCTCTGCCTCATGTGGTACATCTTAGCCATCAGAAAACTGTGTATGATGTATTTGGTTCAGAGAGCAGGCGAAGCATAAATTCATCAGTTTGATAGATATTTGCTGTCTGACACACTTTTCCTTTTTTTATGTTGATAATGCTGATTTGACATAGCTCAAACCTTTTTTTTTTTTTTTTTTAATGATTCCCGTATGCTGTTTCACTCTCATTGGCAAAAAGATTTTGTGAGAATACCAGCAAAGATGGCAGAGAGATTCACAGCATCACAAGTACATGGTACTGTATGCGCCTTAAGTGCCACACTGTGTTCTCACCATAGCAAACCTTTTAACTCCTGCTTGTAGACCTATTTGTCAGCCATTTTTGTGAACCCGGCGCAAAGCGAAAGCAAGACATTCTACAAAGATCAGACCCCATTTGACAAAGCTGAGATGCTGACCAACGACTGTCATAGCCGGTGGCTGCATTCCCAAAACAGCAGGGAGCTCCTGGCTCCAGGAAGCTGATTATTTTATAGTCACTGTTTTGGCACATATCCTTGCCTAAAAGCTCTGCAAGTCATTAGAAGGCTATTTAAATAAACGTGAACCTCCAGCAAGCAGAGGGATAAGCCTTGAGGGTGGCTGTGAGTAGTAATCCCCATGCATCACCTAGCAGGCTTAGTGCAAAAGTCTTTTTTGTGCACACACATACAGGCAAAAAGATGGCCCATACACACTGGCTGAGATACAGTGGCACACATACACCACAAAATATGCTTCACAGTCACACACAGAAATTTAGGGATTTGGACAAGGAATTAATAAGCCCTTTCAAGCGCCTACAGGAAGGGAATGACTCTCACACTCTGAATACAGCTCGAGAAATCCAGGGTCAAAAAGTGAGGCATTGCTCACAACACACGGCGGCTGTCATGTGGTCAAAGCTTCGGGTTGAGACAGAAATAGCAGAACGGGGATCAACAGCTGATCTGCCGCTCAGCCACTTCTTGTGTCTAATAAACAATGCACCCTTGGGTGTACACGTCTGTATCTCACTCGCACATGCATGTATGGATGCAAATGTTCCCAGTCTTACACACTGTATATTATCATACACACACAGTCGTATTTCCATCACTTCGGAGGACATTGACTTAACTCATTTCCTGGAGACTTACCCTAACCATAACCATAACCACTACTTGCCTAAACCTAACCCGAAGTCTTCAGCCTAAAGTTTAATGTTTTACAATGTGACTTTGTAAACAGACTTGTGTCCCCACAATGTCAGTAAGCAATACATGGTACACACACACGATCCTCAAAGTCATAAAAACACTCCTATAGGCCTCCTTGCAAGTACAGAAACAATCACTCCATCACACATCTCCAACTCACTTAAACTTACATGCACACACACTCTTTTGCACATTCTTAGCACTACTCCCCCCTGCCCTCTCTTGCTAGCACTATAAAACTCCACCCAGCTTGCATGCCCTTAGCCATTACCATGTTCCCATTCTGGAGCGGAATTGCAGCCTCCCTTTAAATCCCACAGTGGCAGACAGTATAAATGAAGTCGCTTCCCAGCCTAAAGCGCTACGTAACACCCTAATAACTTCTGTATGCCTTGCCTGAATTAACTGTCTTGCCTGCGTCTTGTTGGTGGGTGAGTGCCAGCCGTGCAGAGCTAATGACGGCTAATGACTGTTTACGGTGACAGGATCGTTGTTATCCACTCCCCCACCCCCAAACACCCTACCCCAGTCTCCAGCTGGTATTATTATCATCACTTTACTGCTTTTGATAAGTCCCCACAGACACCGTTTAAGTGTTTGCTTGATGAAAGGCTCTCGTGCTTCTGAGCAGTCGTGCCAAGCTGATGTGATGGTCGGATTTTGTCAGGGAGTTCTTCCCTCCCATTGTTTAACAGAGATGGGAGTCAGGACAGTGTGCCTTCGTGGTTCATGTGCTTGTATCCTAGCGCGCTGCCCGGCTTCTCACGTGTGTGCATTTGTGTGTGTATGTGTGAACACGCCAGATGATGGAGAACAAATTGAAAATGAGATAGCTTGCACATCTTTCCTTTTTTTTTTTTCCTCCCTGTGTGTTTTTGTGTGTGTCTAGTTAATTTATTCAGGTTATTTTCTCTTCTCCAGACCCATGCAAATGAGATTGAATGGGAAAGGATGACAAGCATTCAGGCACAAACAGACAGCCTCATCTCTCTCTCACACTCTCCCTCTCTCCCCCTCTCCTCCAACACTGCTCTCCTAACTGCCTCTCTCTTTCTGCCACCTTTTTTCTTCTCTCATCTCGTTTTCCATGCTCCTCTCTCTCACACACCTGGCTTCACTCAGCAACACAGAAACTCACAGCCATACATGCACGTGTTCTCTTAAAAGCCTGTGAACAGAGAGAGGGCTTTACTACAATGCACCGACCCTGAGAGGGCGGTTCTCGCAAACATTGCGCTCTCCCTGGTGGATTTGCGGTGACAGTTTGCTTCCATACGATAAGCTCCGCTAACCATTTCCACTGAAGTAAAAGGGTTTTCTTTCCATTGTATTTGGTAATAAGGGAACCCACTCTGTGTTAGCGATTGCTGCTAATGCCACATGCCAAAACAGGCAATGTGATAGCATTGTCTTTCCAACCTTTTGATGTATGTGTGCGTGCATTTGTATGTTAGTGTAGGCGAAAACATATTTAGGCCTGTGATATTGATGTGTGGGTTCGAAAGAGCCCTCATACTTGTGTGTCTGCACATGTGTGTTTTCCAAAAACCATACTGCTGGTGACAGGGAGGACAGAGGCTAATAGTTCTGGTGTAATTAGTTTCAGATTTAGCATGAAGATGCCATGTGTTGTTGTTCAGTGGAAATTATCATAATGAAACATGCTCTGTCTTTGTTTCTTCACACCCTTTGTCCCCCGCCCACTCTTCCCCCCCCTCCTCCCCCTCTTCTTTGCTCCAGCTTTTATCCACCTCCAAATACCAATTTTATGCAACTTGTCATGTCCTTGTCTTGACCATTTCCCATTACCCCTTGCTGTCTAACCATGCTTTTCTTCCTCCCCTCTCCCCTCTATCCTCCTCCCACCAGAAGTGCCGGTGTCCTCTGTGCTTTGTCTCTCCTCGGTCAGAGAGCTACCGGTTCAGGTCAGGGAACTCTATGCGCAGGGTTTTGTCCTGGTTGCCGTCCACCCGTTTGTTCATCCCTGCGGCCCTCGTCACGCACACATCCAGCGCCAGCTCCATCGGGCCGTGCTGGTCCGAGAGACGCCAAGGTACACAAGTTTAACACACCCATGTTTTCATCAGCCCCGGCTTTATAGGATAAAACAGTTTTGACTGTAATGATTTATGTAGGCCTAGCAGATTGATAAAGATAAATGGGATGATTCATTTGCAGCCAGATTTAGACAATAGAAGGTAGCAGCTTTTGCGGCTTCATTGTTTTGACATTGAGGCCAATTGAGACCCATTATCACAAGCACAATGCTGCACCTCACCTCATTCTCTTGATGTAGAATTAATTGCAAATGAGTCAGCCACAAAAAATGGCTAACTTTAGCTCCCTGTCCCAATTCTTTCACTTATGACTATACATGATAATATACTATACTACTGTGACTGCGCAGTACCCTGTGTATCTCCTCTGTAACCCATTTATTTTAATGACTACAATGGTCACCATATTTGAGAAGAGCATTATTTTCATACCCTCCTACTATCAGCTCTGGTACAGCATGAAGCTGAGCTTTATTCTCAGCATCTCATCGTGGAAGCTATTGACACATCTGTTCCAAACCTCAAACATATACATGCAGTCATCTCAATCCCATCATTCATGCAGTCCTGTTGGTAGACCCATTTCTGGCCTCACTCCAATTTATGTCTTAAATAATGTAAATTTTTCCCCATTTTTGCTTCAGTTTTGTCCCAAGGCATGTATCACTTTTACCATAAAGAAGATGTCTAGCCATTAGTCCTGCACTGGATGAGTTACTTTTCCCCAAAAAATAGCTTTAAGACATACCATACATACAGCATGGCTCTTAAATGGCAATGTTGGTCGGTCAGTCAGGTGGAGCGTCACTTTACTCCAGACTGAAATTTTCATTAATCTGGCATCAGATAATTTGGATGAAGAAATGCGTCTGTTGTAATGAGTGGGGGCCTCTTGTGTATCACTCTTTTGTGTCTTCTTGTTCGGAGGCCCATGGTTACATATGAAACCTTCCAATTGATGTCACTCCCCAATTTAAGAAATTACTTTGCTTAGCCCACAGTTTTCTTGGCATCCTCCTGTGTCCTGAGTGCTCTTTTTCTAATGTGAATTCAAGGAATGGCATAATGTATACACTCTCAGTCACACATTAGCACTGACGTGCACACACACACACACACACACTCTAGTGCACAGGCAGGTGCTGGGCTGCTCCTTTGATGCCCCTCCTGCCAAGCGGTCCTGCTGCTTCCTGGCACCTGTCACCGTGGAGACGGCTGATTGCATCACCAGCGCTCGCCAGAGGGGAACGGCGCGCTGAAAGAGAGAAACCGTCTCTCCATCCTTTCATCTGCTTACTTCAGTGATGGCCGTCCCCCATTTTCTTTTGTCCTCTGCACCCCCCTTCGCCCCCTTTACTCCGCCTTTTATGTCCCCATCACCGCCATCCCCTTTCATCAAAAACCCTAAAAATGAAAGAAAAAATATCTGACAGATCTACTGTTTCAAATCTAGCTGAGAATGTCACTCACGCCTCAGAGCACAAGATATTACCACGGCCTTCCCACTGACCTCAATCCAAATCTGAAGAGCCGTATCTGAATACTCCTTTTATGATTGTGTCTTGTAGTGGGAGCAGAAGGAAATTCAGTCCCCTTGTCTGTCTAATAAGTCTATTGTGATTTCGGTGAATGTGTGCTCTCCGTAAATGGAAAATTCACCCTGTACTAGAAGTGACATTACGTTTCTGCTGTGATCATTCTGGGTCAATGAGTGAACATGAGCGTGTCTGCCAGAATCTATGGAGCCAAGACTCGTTTAGACTGTAATGTTACTGGATGATGGAACTGCTCTGGTGATAATGGACAGGAAACAAACCTATAGGAAACAGTCCAGGGTAATGTTATAACAGCACAAGATCATTTTACATTTTCTGGTTCACGAGAACAAAATTGAGCTGAACTACATTACAAATAATCGATGCTGCATAGTGAATATTTGTTTAAAGTCTCGCTTTTCACACCCTGTAGTTCAGAGAAAAACCAGCTGAGGTGGGGAAGGCATCGTTTGGAGACAGATGTGTGTGTGGCGGGTCACCAGGCTGCTGACCCAGAAGTGATTCAGAGCTATGTCAAGAGGGTGAGTTCAAGGGGGTGTGCAATCATGCCAGCAAAATGGGTTTGGTCTAATATGATTTACTTTTCAAGAATTTGTCTTCAAATGGAGATGCCTGAAGATTGAGAATAGAACAGTGTTTTCTCTTGTATTTGGCAATCAGTGTGTCACAAATGTCTTTTTTGACTGTACCAGGGTAGATCAAATAGGATCTTTATGATCCATGAATATAATGAAGAGGCACCTACACAGTTGAACATTGGCTTAACATTGCATGAAATATTCAGCCCTTTAGTGAAAACATGCAACTGTACGTCTAACTGAAGGACACTGAATGCTTCAATTAACACTTATTTGTTTAATGAAGTGAAAGAGCGTTAGGTACTGACCCACTGCACTGATCCAGCTTTTCTCCCCCAGTACAGATGCCAATGCCTCAGCTCTGGTTATCTGCAGGTGCAGATCTGATACCAGCGCTCTCTTCTTCCCCAAATTTATAATGTGTCTACCTCACCGCAACTGGAATCGGCTTTATAAGGTAGCACGAAGCCAAGGATTGTTGTGGCTTAAAAACTGCAGTTTTTGGAATAAAATGGGGAACAAAGAGGAGCTAATGAGAAAAACAGAAGTTCTAAAAGGAAAACTCAGACTTACAGAAAGTAGTGCTCCCTAGCCACCTCCTACATGCCAAAATCCTATAACACGCCACACCATTGACAACATTATTGAAGACATAAGGAAGAAAAATAGAATATGAAAAAACAACAAATCATCAAGTTTGGTCTGCATCAAGTTGAAGACCAAACTTCAAACTCCATTAGATGGTTTAGCAGGGGCAACTAGGTCTCATTGAAAGATCTGTACAAGACACTAATAGAAACTCTTATCTTTTCTAATTTGATATGAAAATGTATGTCTTTGATCCGGCCGTCATGAGTGTTTCCATTTAAGTACGATAAGACAGCTATAGGGTTGTTAAGCATGACTTTCTGTGAAGTAAAAGACACAAGGCAGCTAGTTGTAACTTAATAAATGTTACTGATAGCAGAACTGAATTCTATTACATTGACCAAAAAAAAAAAATAATGGATTTGATCTGCTTAATGAAGTCAGCATCAGCACTCATATCAATCTACCATATTAGGTCGACGCATTCCTAGAGAGTATGTTATGTTTGATGCTATGTTTGCCATGTAGAGATCTGTAGAGAGGAAGAGGAGGTCACAGACTAAAGGCAGGTGGTCCAAACCTCCTCAAAGGTTCTTCGATGAAGAACCGTAACTCATAATGGAGAGTTTCCTCTTTTTGTTTCCCACCACTTTGAATGCTACGTACTACATACAGCTGGATATGACTGGATTGTGGAACCTGTCCTTATTGTTCACGGACATGTGTGCACACCACAGCACACCATGCCAAGGTGGAAGTGTCCATTTAACACTATGAGTGATGGGCCGTGTCCAGTCCAAACATGTTAGTGCTAAATCATGGCCTCACATGGCATGGCATCACATTTTTTAAAAAAAGTCTTGCTGATTACTGTACTACATTAAAGGGAAACTTCAATGAATTTTCTCACAGAAAGTCTGTTTACAGGTCTTGGGGAGTGCTACAGCATATGTCAAAAATAAGTTGTATAAAGCTTTTTGCGGCTCCAGAGAAAGTTGTGTGAAATCTGGTTAAATTGCAGCGCTGGACTACAAATTTGAAAAGCTTATCTGACGTCTGCCGCTCCCCTGCTTGAAGGCTCAAAGCTCCATTAGCCACTACTAGCATAATGTCCCCAAGTATCTGATTGAACTGTCAGTGGCTCCGATGCATTGTGGGTAATGTAGGCACCAGGCATTGACTAGGAAGAATAATGTATGGAATAAAAAAAATGTATATCTAGGATTTAGCTGCATCAATTTCAAAACTTTTAACAAAAGCGATCTATGTAGAATCCACCCCTCCCTCCTGCTCTGTACTTGTTGCACTGTATGTTTTCGTGTGTGCCTGTCATGTTGGCCTAGCACTGCTGCAACAGTGAAGGAAACATTACAGGGCTGAAAAGGCTACAGGCAGCTGCTTATAATTGCCTGTCTATGCCATATGGTAACCTTTCCTCTTGTCCCACAGAGCTTGTCCAATTCAAATGCACCAAACTCGACCAGAGGTTTTCCATTTCAAATGGTGCAAACGTAACTGATTGGAGGGACCGCTCACCATCCTGTAACTAGGAAACAGAAGGAGCAAATATGTAATAAATGGAAGGTCACAGTAGTTATGGTGAACTATAGAGAGACTTGACCCCAAGATACCCTGCCAACCACAGCGTCATGACTGGCATTTATGAGCTGTAAAACTCACTTTTCGTCTCTCCGCTCATGAATTCGCCAACAGTCCTACAATGGGAAATGAAAATGTGCTCTATTGAATAGATTTGCATCTGAACACCCACGGAGCACAAAGGGAAACCTGATTGGATGGAAATGCACATCACAGAGTATAATGTGATAGGCTCCGGCAGCGTGACATGAATAACCAATCAGATCACAAACTGCCAGAGAGAGTCCGAGATAAGAACCCAGGAGCAGTACTGGGCAGACAGAGTGACAGGCTGGTGTGTGTGTGTGTGTGTGTGTGTGTGTGTGTGTGTGTGTGTGTGTGTGTGTGTGTGTGTGTGTGTTCAGTTTTGAAATTCTATACTTTTTTCCAGCACTCACTAGCCCACCCACTCTCAATCTGTCTCTGGACTTACTCATCAGATAAAACTGTGTGACTGCGTGTAATTGTGAGTGTGTTGGATGGTAATAGAGTGACTGTTCATACATGTGTGTGTGTGGGGATGAGTAAAGTGTCAAAGTAGTGGGTAATAGGGGAAGATGTGTCTCATTATTATTTGGTTGTAGTTTGCAATCTGATTTCTCTCCCGTTGAGCCTGTCTAAAACTGTCAGCCCAAATATCAACTGACAATTAACCACCAGAGCTCCACGGGAGGGAGCAGCACACACACACACACACACACACACACACACACACACACACACACACTCTGTCACACACGTACACACACGGATGCGTTGAGATAATGAGGTCCTTTTGTCATTTGAATATTTGATCTTTGCAGATGATTAGGTAGGTTGTTATTTTGCAGAATATCTACTCTGCGTACCTCCGCCTTTGTTTGTGTGTAAATGAGGCTTTGTTTGTCTGACTGTAGTAGAACAGACGGTGCAAATTTATTTACGGTGCTGTGAATGACGTCCTTTTTATATTCATGTGTCACTCAAATTTAATCTAATAGGCTTTATTAGTGTGTATGGATATTAACATTGCATGTGTATGTTACCCTGCCAGATCCAGGATGTAGCAGAGCAAGGAGTGATGTTTGTGGGCTTTCTCCAGCAGCCGGGTGGAGGGCCCTGCTTCTTGGGGCACTGGGACCCTGAAGAGTTGTCCTCCTTACATTCAAGTCCTTCCCCCATACATCGACACCCCTTCAGCGCTAACACCAGCCCAACAGATCCTATACAACCCCATCATAATGACGTAGGACCTGACTATCGCCACTTTGAACCTCAGGAGTTAGATCATGGAGGCGTAGAACACAACACGCAGGACCAAGAGCCTTTGGTATCAAGAGAAGCGGACTTCAGTCGTCTGAAACCCGTCCAGAGTTTAGAGCTTAGCCAGGAAGAGTCCAGTGAGCAAACACAGACCTTACAAGTATTTCAGGAGTCACTAGAATCAACCAAACAATCTCAAGACCCCAGCAAACCCAGTGTAGACACAGTTCAGGGCTGTCCACATCAAAACCCAGCAGAAGCCAAGGGGAAGCAGCTGTGTCCCAGCTCTCCAGAAGCTGCAGGTATAATCAGACAACAGAAGGAGAATCTACCAGACCTAGAGGAATCCACAGAGAAACATTTCAACCCTTCCAATCAGAGAGAACGACAAAGTTCAAGCTCCGACAGCTGGCTCAGCTCTCCAGAACTGGAACGGCACCATGAAAGAGAGTCCAACTCTTCGTGTACAGACGGGCAAAGCAGAATGACGACAGACAACAACAACCATATTCGGCTCAAGAGTTCAGAGAAAGACAAGAATGCACCTTCACCACCAGCACAGGCTAGTAAGTAACCAGTTCCCTGTTTGTGGACAGTTTGTGGATTATGACATGGGGTCATTGGACTAATCATCATCATGCAAAGTTCTTTTTGGTGTGCAGTCATCCATTTGACTTTCCCGTTTGTGTGCCTGTAGGGATGCAGCTCTTCGCCCTGTACAACCACACAGGAGAGCTGAACACTTCTCTGAGGTTCTACTCACTCAGGGTGCCGTTGCGAGTACAAAAGGAAGGAGGGCTGATCACAGAGGTGGAGACACACTGGCTTGACCACATGACTCAGCATTTCACCAGCGGCGCACACCTCATCGACGGGTTTTTCCATCTTGGAGATGATAACGGTCAGTTTCGTGGCCATAGCAATGAACTATTGCTGAAAAAATGTTAAGTTCTGTTATGAATGCTGGTGTGACGGAGTTCTTCCAGTGTATTTGTTCAAAATGTTCCATGGTGTCTGAGCCAGTCAGCTAAAAGTCCCCCAATACCACAACACAAACTCCTAACCCACCAAATCTATATTTTGTTGTAGCAAGACACCATTTGTAAAGTCCTAAACCTTGATTGATTTTATGACCACTTGGGCTGTAAGCTGTAAACACAAATTTGACGTTTAATTCCCTTAAGTTAGAATGGAAAATGTGTTAACAGACCACTAGTCTAGTCATTAACTTTATGTGCTACTTGTTGCCGGACATTTAGAGTACAATGGGTTTATCAAAACTTTTTCCCAACAGTGAGACTGAACCAAAAGAGTCCAACCAAAACAACAGGCTGAAGTGTAACTGCAGAGTTGGGAGGAAATTTTATGTTAGTTAATCACTGTGAGAGAAAACTTTCACACTCTACATTGAAAGTTGGTCTTTTGTTAATATAAAATATAGAGTATTGCAGGTTTATAGTCAATATTTCACCTTACCTACTGACTTTTACTTAAGAATTTTCACTGGCTTAGTTCCATTAATTCTTGAAAAGAGGAAAAAGCTCCTCAGGCTGTAGATCTCTGCTTCACTGCTGGGTAATGGATGATATGCATGGAGTTACATGCCGCAAGTCCACGGCTTACACCATAAGTCACTGTTCAGTCACCCATGGAATAAGTAGGCTTAAGCCGAAGGGAACGGCGGATCAATAGCGAGAGATTGGTGAGTAGAGATGAGCCTGTAACTCCTGTCTGAATCTCATACGCCCTCTTCTGTTTATCTGACTCTTGTCTCTAATTTATCCTGTTTCTCTAGACAATGGGGTTTCATCCGTGGACAGCGTGTTCATCTTCCAGAGCTCTGCAGAGGAGAACACAAACACCTCCTTTGACGCCATCGTGGTTGAGCAGTGGACCATTGTTGATGTGGGTCTTTGGGTTTTTAATACGCTGGAGAAGATGTGCACTTTGAGGAATCATTTGTGACTGGAGGCTAAAGCTGTTTTCTGTCAAACACTACATAAGAGCGGAGATGGAGGAAAGACACGTGTGGGCTTGTGGCTGAGCTTAAATGTGCTTACCTGCACTCGTAGTGTAATGTGCAATTTTTCTGGTGTGCGGCTACACTGTTTATGTTTGAGTGATTTTCTGTCTTTTTCTCTTGTGCAGGGTGTCATGGTAAAGACAGACTACATCCCACTGCTTCAGTCTCTGGCTCCGTATGGATGGAGGCTGATGAGTGTGTTACCCACACCAATTGTTAAGACCAACAGGTACAGTACTACACCCCAAGATACCACTATTACAACAATTAACTCACATCTCTGCTAAACCTGCTTTTTCTGTACATTCGATCACTTTGAAAATCTAAAATCAGTATGGACTCATTACATTGCCTGTCTCGTTCTTTTGGACTTGGACACAGATGGTTTCAAGATCTGACAAGTCATGATCATATGCTCATCTAAAAATGAATCCACTTTTGAAATCTGTCGGAGCTGTGAACAAAGGCACAATCGCTGATGTGCTGTTGTCTTGTAACCTGTCATTTTGCAAACCACAGCCAACAGAAACTGGATTTCAGTACATGTAGCAATGTGCAAGCTACTCAGATTATAACATAACAGGTAACAGTAGTAAAAGTGCTTCTCTTTTGTTTCTGCAGTGACGGGAGTTTGTCGACAAAGCAAATCCTCTTCCTTCAGAGACCCATTTTGCAGCGCAAGAGAAAAGACTTCAAGGTTTGTTCGCCTTTGTCTTCCATCTCCACAGAAAGCCTGTCACTTGTCTCTGTTGTGCCTTTAGGGTACGTGACTTTATGTCGCAGAAGGTGCCATTAAAAAGTCATGTTACTAAATATGGGATGTACAGCAAATATAAACGCACTTAGGAAAAGTCTAAGAATAGGCAAATTGTCGACCTGAAACTGTACAGGAAAGAGGCATCAATGAAAGAGGCTTTGTTGTGGTTTGTCAGGTGTCTGGAGAGATGGAAAGAAAAAGACACGGCACAAAGCGCCAAACTGTCTCAAACACATCTATTTGGTTTCAGATGCTGAACCTCAGGGGTCGCAGCAAGACAAAGAAAAAATCTAATGGGGAAACACAAGAGGAGAGAGAGGACAGGTCCCCCGTGATGGAGACAGAGATGGACAGGTTGGGAAGAAACACAAAAGAGGAGGAAGAAGAGGCAGAGGGGAGGAAGAGCAGGGACAGCGGAAGGAGTGAAGCAGCTAGTCTTCAGAAAGGTGCAGAGGAGAGCGAAGAGGATGCGCAGCATCAAAAGGGGTCCTCATTCCTATCAGAGAGCAGGGCTTCTGTTGAAGAGCAGGAAGAGGAAACCGACATTGACGACGTCCCAGCTTCCAAGCAGGAGAAGTCGGTGAGATGGACAGCTGTGTGTCGGAGAGATGACGGAGGGGTCAAGGAGGAGGTGAAGACGGAAGAGCGGATCAAACAGCAGCTGTTTTCTGGTGTCTGTTGACACATTGGGCACAGAGGAGGCGAGGGGGAGCCGAGAGCTGTTTATCTGGATTTTTAGTTCATCTGCGGACAACCCAGATGTAGTCAGCCATACTGTTACTTGTCATCATGTACTGTTACTTTGGCTTTCGTCCGCTCTGTTTTGGGCGTCGACACTGTTGCAAGTCTTTGCGGTTGTAGTTCCCAAAAATGGGAAAGTGTTGTGCAGTTCTCTGCTTTGGGTCAGTGTTGCCATTTGATGTATCCTCATATGAAATGAAACGAAACTGTACAAGGTTATAGAGTACAACCTAGAGCAAGCCTTAAGCATTCTTTTCTTGCCCATTGTTGTATCTTATTGCTTTCTTGTAATAGGACTGTTAAAAAGGGAGTACTAATTTCACTGGGCTCACTGTATTTTTATATGTAAAGTATATAATTTAAGATAGAAACAAGAGGAGGAATAAGTTAACACTAAGTATATAAAGTGGGACTCTGCATCAGAGCCTGACCGATACATCTCCACTGGCCAATTTTAACTAATCAGATATGTACAGGCTTAAATAGGGTCCAATAATTAGCAAATTCCAATATAGAGAAAGATATTGTGCAGGTTATCTAGAAAACTCATTACATACTATTGTTTCTTCACCAGTGTTGATTTTAAAATTCTAAAATATTTCACTCAACATGGTCACATGCAACAACAATTACAACAAATTAATTCAAGAGATCCTTGTCAAAAATGTTAAAATGTTAATAAGAAATATGAATTCCCTGTTGTATAGGCCAGGCTCTTCACTGCATTGAGGTATTAGATGGCACATTTTACTGTGCCTAAACAAAGGGTCAGTTCATGTAAACTACAAAAAAAAAAAAAAGATCACTTGGCTCTATCTGGTTTTATCTGGGCAGGTTTTGACGTATCCATCTGAGATTTCTCAACACAATACAGGTAAAAAATAAGCTGTTTGTGGTGCTAATCACATTAAAAAAAACAAAACAGAAACCTCTTTGTCTCAGATGCTCTGAATAATCCACAGAACACACAATCAACGCTTTTCTCTGGGACTATTTCTTCCGCTGGAAACTGTTCCTATGGAAACTGATTATAGTGAGCATCACACATGTCCATTCACCTCCATTTTAATAGAAATGTCAGAGACCAATATCTCAAAATCTGGCCAAATGAAACCAAAATTGTCTACATGGTTAGATAAAAGTGTTTTTTGAATTGACCTTTCCTCTTCTGCAAATGTGTAATTTAGAAATGAACTATTTATTACTTATTTCCTGGACCACCTGTGTTGTGTGTAAGTAGTGTGACATGTAAGTCTTTATAAAAAAGCAGAGGTCAATAAAGTGTTTGAGAACAGACTGACTTTATTTCCTGTAAATCTCATGTTACCCGCTTAAGCTATTTTCCTCATATAAAGAAAACAACTTGAATATGAGTCAGAGACGACGAGAAGAAGCTTGCAACCACCACCGAGGAATGTTCAGTGATCGAAGCCAATCAGAGACCACCTGGAGGTTCCATTACAGTGCACCATGGGATACTAACTTCACCCTGGGATGAGAAACCATTTATGGGTATGTGGATGTGTGTAATTGAGTATAAGTGTGTGTGTGTGAAATAGACGCTGTGTACACATGTAACGGCGTGCAAACGAGTAAAACAGACAGGGACACTGGCCAATATGTGGGACTGTTGGGCTTTTGACTCTAAAAATACACAGTGTGAAGTTTGCATGACTAAAATGTGAAAAATAATCCTTCCACTGTAACTCAAACTCAAATAACTCTTAAAATCTTCAGTTCAAATAAATAACTTATTTCACTAAAGTATATACACATAGTATACCACTTCTAAGAACACATCAAATTGATAGAGGTATTTTGATAAGAGAAAATGAGTCACTCATTTACATTGTAAAGTAACAGTGCAGATTGCTATGAATTGAGCTGATCCTCTATTTAGGATATAGAGGACTTCAGAACAATAGTTTGACATTTTGGGAAATAAGCTCATTTGCTTTCTTGCGCAGTTAGATGAGCTGATCAATATCACACTTATCTGTCTGCTAAATATGAATGCAGCTGGTTAGCTTAGCATAAAGAAGGCCTGACTGTTAGAAGTTTGCAAAATCTGCTTAAACCTACCTATTAAATGTGTTCCATGTTGTTTGTGTCATCTGTACAAATGAAACAAAAGAGAGACTGAGCTCTACAGAGAGCCGGTAGGTGCATTTTGAATCTAACCAGCTACTGGCTGAAGCTTCATATTTAGCGAACAAATATAAGAGTGGCATTGATCTAACTCTTTGCAGAGCAAATATAAGCATTTACAAAAATGTTAAATTACTGCTTTCAGATATGTCAGCTGGTGTGTAAACATTCAGTTTCAGGTGATGTTAGCCAGGAGAAAATTTAGAGTAATAGTAGATATCACCTATTTATCTGTTTATGCAGAACCTCAGTCAAGTAAGTATAGATGGAGGTTATTAGATCAGAAGATTTGTGTCATGATGCGTCTGTCACACACACAAAGGGGACAATGGAGTTTTGTTGCAGTATTTAGCAAGGCAGGGTGCTGTAAAAATATCTTGGCAAAGTTCAGTCTTCCTTTTTAGGTTTTAGATAATGAAACTCATCTGTATTGTCTTTGTGAGTCAGCTGCTTGCTGAGGAGCAGGCAGTCGCAGTAGTCTATCAACGATCAGGCACAGGTCACGGCAGGAATGGAACAGTAATTTGAGCACTCATTCAAGTCCATATCACTGGAATATTGTTGCTTTCCTGTATATCCTCTCCTGAAGACCACAAGCCAGGAGGACAACCCTGTAGGTCTCTGTGAATCAAGACGTTCTACCACCACTTCTCGAAGATGATTCTGTCTTTCGGGAGGCCCAAGTCCATGAGCATTTTTGAAAGTGTTTCGATCATGGGTGGAGGCCCACACAGGAAACACAAAGTCCTTTCCCGGTCCACATGAGGCTGCAACTCCACCTCTGTGATTCTCCTGCCTGAGGAGACACAAGGGAAGTCAATCAATTAATCAAGACTCAGTGCTGCGGCACCTGTTTCCTCTGAGCCTCCCATGGGGAGCTTTGATAGTGCCTGTTCTACATGATGGCGGAGATAAATCAACCAGGACACACTATGGTGGAAGGTGACAGTCACTCAATCATCCCTGCTGAACAAAGAAAAGACTATGAGTGTGTGTGTGTGTAAGGGCATTACTTACGGTTGAGAAATGGCTGGAGGTGCAGGTCGACATCTGTGCTCTGTTGCGTGACGTGCAAGTCACAGGAGAACTTGTCAGGGAAGTCCCGACATGCCTCGATGATGGAGCTCTGGGAGCACAGAGGGTAAGTAGTGATACATTTGATTTTCTCCTTACGTACTGCAACACACCTGTCACCATATTATAGACACACATGTGGGTCCTGTTGTACACCTAGCAGAGCTATTCAAAGTCAGGAATCAGCAGGATTACTAAAATACCCCCACAAAAACATGAAAAAGTCAAAAACATTACAAGAGCCCACCTTAAAGAGCAGTTCCTGTGTGTTCCTGGCACTGTAGCAGAGGTGGGCGGAGCCTATGTTGTAGCCCCGCCCGCCAGAGGCACGGTTCAGATGCAGCAGATCTTTGGCGTGCAACAGGATCGAGTACAAGGGGTTGATGCCTACGCCGCCAGCCACCAGCAGCAAATCCACAGCGGGGTCAGAGGGCGATGGGTCGAAGAAGAAGTCTCCTCCAACACGCATGGCCACTTGGGAGCCCACTGTACACTGAGGGGACGGAGGGAAGAGTGAGTGTTAAAAATACATACAGACATTTTAAAAGAAAGAGAAATGTACAAGGAGAGGAGGCGAGAGCAATAGACTGTGTTGAGCTGGGCAACTTAAGACGCTTGGGCTTATAACATTTCTGCTGAAATACACCTTTTGGGATCTAAGATGAATTCCAAGAAAATACAGTGTTTTTTTAACTAGACTTCAGGAAACAGTAAAAAGACTCTTGGATCAGTATTCAAACACACAAAAACCTAAGTTATTGTATGGGTGAAAGGCTTTCACAAGTTGTGCAGAGAAGGTCTTTTGAAGTCAAAAGGAGCAGCAAAATATCTCCATCTGCCTTCACACACATGATGTTTGCCTTCGTAATCTGCTATCATAGTCCCTACACTATTCCGGCTCGCAGAGGAGTCAGAGCAAAATCCAACAAATGGATCATCAAACGATCCCAGAGCAGGGAGCCGTACGTCTCTGAACACTCTTAACACATCGCACTGCTTTCTCATACTTCTTCACACGCAGCGTAGCAGCTCAAAGCTATTTATTAAGGGCCCATCATCAAACACGGGAGATGCAGAGAACAGAGATGGAAGGGAGAGGTAAGCAGGAGGGAGACATTGTTCGTTTTCACACAACTACTCGCACACACTGGATTAAAAAAAAAAAGTACATCCTTTTGATAAAAAACAAGGTGCTCTAAGGCAGTCACATTTTTTCATTAATGGATTAAAATAAATAAAAGTGTGACTCACAGCCGTTTCTTACCCCAGGTAGGCTTCTTTTGACTTGTTAGCTTAACTATCACAGTTCTACTTAAGAACCACTGCACAGACGATTTTCACATTTTGCCAACCCACTTTAACTAACCCTGAACTGCTTTAACATATAAATGAGAAACATCAGGGCTCATATGACTAACAAAAGCAAAAAGCAAAGAAAATAATGAAGAGGACAGGAATTACATAAGTGGTTAAAGGAACTATATGTTCAATTGGGGGTGCATGAAAACTTCTTAATCTAATTTCTTAGAACAGGTAAGTTTTCATTGCATCTGCATGTTTGACAATAAATAAATACAATTCTAAAAATATCACCTGATTTGTTATTTCACTTTTTTGAATTATCAGTACTGTGATTATGAGGCAGTCTTCATTTCCATACTCTATAACACCTTACTCATGTCTCAACACCCTGATGCTTTTGGGTGACTTGCTCTCTCTCTCTCTCTCTCTGCGTCTCTTTTCTTGCGCTCTCACTCCCGCACGGTCTCTCTGTCTCTCTCCTGCACACACTAGCAATGCAATCTTGCACACCATTATACAGCCATGTGAATTAAATTCCCTAAAATATTCCTACTCTTTGGCAGCAATCTTCACAGGTTTTTAATATCATACTTCTCTATAAGAAATGTGAGATATCTGAACGCCACACTCACCGTGGTGTGGACCCAGTGTGCTGGGGGGTGTTTGGAGTTTTTGATGGCCAGTTCGACGACGCCCTCCCTCTGCAGCAAACCCGGGCTGGAGCACATGGAGAAACCTCCCACCTTCTCCACGCCGGGGATGAAGAAATCCACCCTGCACACACATTACATTAGCACAGCTAAAGAATATGTATTGATTGTGTATGTTGAAATCTGTTCCTGTTCTTCGCTGTAACATGACAATGTTAAGCCTTTCCAATTTGTTGTTTTAAGATCACTGTGTTCTGTTATATGTATGAATTCTGCTGCATTAGTGTTACAACTGCATGTATGTTGTTATAAAATGTCACATTAACCATTATTATTTGTGTTTTTACACAAAAGTCAGCTGGTTGGAAATTTAGCTGACTATTCAGATTTCTAAACAATAGTTAATTCTAGACGTGCTGAACTGAGGGTCAAAGTGTGAATGAAGGTAGCAGGGTGCCCTTTGACCTCAGGGAGAAGGACAGCCTGTTCCAGAAACCAAGTAGAACAAAACCAAACCAGATGGAAGGTTGCCTGCTAGTAAGTTTAAACAAAGTGTAGCGTCCCAGTCTTACACCCAATGTGGTCGCATCTGTCCGTCAACAAGCAAGGCCGAGCAGTCCCAGAGAGAAACAGCAACGCTCAACAGTCGGGCTAATGTTCCACCAACACAATGACCCACTGTTACACTAGAGAGACACTGACTCCACAACCCTCAGAGGCATCATAAATATGGATCTGCTGAGAAGACTCACACATATGTTCCTTCCACCCACCTCCTCCTCCTCCTCCTCCTCTCCCACCTGGAGAGGAACAACTACAATTAAACAGTCCTTTTTCTCAGAAACACTGAAACTCAAGGATTTCCATCCATTTACATTCATTATCAGTCGCCGTAGGACAACTGGCTGCCGGTTTTATATCTCACCACCACCCACCTACAGTATGGTCTTGTGCACATATACTGCATGTGCAGGGAGCACTAATTAACATTGGCAACACTGACTCACTGAAAGATGCAGGCTGGCAAAAAAGCCTCTGCTTTAATCGAAGAAGTATTTAACTTGTTATTATATTTATGAGTCTCAGTGGAAGTTAGCTTGAAAACTAAAACATTCCCCGGCCAAAAACAAGCCACTGAGTCTCAAGCACCATTCAAGTCAGAGTCAAGCAATCCAGTGAGCTCAGCAGTAACAAAAACAAATCTGAGCAAACACGAGCTTATCAAGTTCCAAGCTGTTTGGTCTCTCCTAATTGTGCAAAAAAAGCAAAAACAATGACTGATAAGCTTTGGTCTATCCTTTAGCTGATGTGAGACATTCCTTGACAACAACTGTCTTATCTATAAGAATCTTAAACTGGCTTACATGTTAACTGTGATGTAGGATTTTAAACTTGTGTGCTGTAAAAGTTGTGAAAAAAGAAAGCCTCCAATAGCAGGACAAATCAAACACAATGCCACCACCTTGTGGTTACTATGAGCACTGCAGGCACTATGAAAGGACTCCGAAAAGGTGCTTCACAAAGGAGCTCAGGGAGAAACTTCGACGGCAGATTCTACTCACTGTTTCATAATGAAATTGTTACTATGGTAACTTCTGCTTTGAGCCCAACTGGTCAGAGACAAGCTTAAAGATGCTAATGTTGCATTAAAGCAATGTCAGCAGAACAGGAAAACCTGAGTGAGGTATCCCACTATGGGAGGTGCCTTCTGTTGTGACCAGTTACAGATGCCTCACCGCCGTCCCCTTTTATGAATGCTTGTGGTCCCAAACATAGTATTCTCAGGTGTATTCCATCCATGTGATCTGACACATGCAAGCACGTCAGTGACCTAGACCTAGGGTTACCGCGGTTCACTTTCAAACCTCGCTCAGACTCTCACGTCTCACAACAGGACATGTGCCCTTCATGTCAAGCCAACAAAGACTGAATAAGTGACACTAAGCTCTCAACGGCACAGATATCGCTCATAGAAGATATTTACCCAGGAGGCAGCCAAGCCCCTGGTGGAACGAGCTCATAGGCTCTCCAGAGGCTGCAATCCACGGCCAATCCATTAATAAGTGATAGCTTCCAATACCCACTGTGACAGACGATGGTGAGATAACAGCTCCCTCTATGAGAAGAGGCCCAAGATACCAAAGTCTGGTTACCCTTCCTAAATGCCTTAGTCCTGTCCAGATAGATGCGTAAAGCTTGTACATGACAAAGTGAATTAAGCTGCTCATCGCTCTTGAGGGGTAAGAGGCCATCAGCTCTCGTGTGGGGCAGCTGTAAGAAGGCTTTATAACATTAGGCACAAAAGCTGGGTTATGCCGCATCTATAGTCAGGGGAAAATTGCCAGCAACAAGGCAGTTTTAAGAGAAAGCACCTTTAGATCTGCATGCACCAAGGGCTCAAAAGACAACCCTGAGAGTGCCTGAAACCATGAGCAAATCCTAAGAAGGAAGCAAAAGGTTTACATGGAAGCTCCTTCATATACCTCCTGCCTGCTTCTTCACTCAATCTTGTGACAGAAAAGCTCAAAATGAAACAAAAACTATTTTGAATCCCAAAATAGATCCCTCTTGGGGTGATTGATGCCGAAGCCCAAGCTGGAAAGGTGGCTTAACAGCACATGAGTGAACAATCTGACAAGAGCACGACATAAGCACAACTTATTACTGTTACCACGGCTACTATTATCTCTAATAATACAGCAAATTATAATGCGATACTTCAGGTGTCACTGAGCTCCTCTACTCACCACTGTCCTGCTTTGAAGCTGAAGTCCGGATGGACGGCTATTCTCAAACGTTTCACCGTCTCCGACTCATTTATTATGCCACATACTTCAGCTGGATACAGAGCCTATGTCAGAAAGCCAGTCAAGCACATGACAAAAACACATACACAGGAAAACAGCAGGGCTTAGGAGAGGGTTAATGGTCGTAGCAAAGGATACTGTTAACGGAGTCACAGATAACATATATTCCACTACGAAATATCAACTTACATTTTGTCTGTAGTTGCTTGCTGTTCTCTCTAGATGATCCATTTGCCTTGTGGAGGACATATTTCTTTTAATAAAAAGGAGGTAGTTTTTGTCACTTGCCTTGTTTGTCACATATTGTCCTATGCAGTGAATGAAGAGCTATACAGCAGCCTCATGCTGCAAATACTCAAAAACAGTGAGAGGACTTTGCCCTCAATGACAGAGAGCAAAAAGCTTAAAGGGCCAGTTCACAGAAATTACAGCTCACACCTAGTTGTGTCTACACATACAGATGCTTTTGGTTTTATGTGCTTATGCTTTGAGTTCTCAGCCACTAACACTTCTGTTGTTGCTCTAATATAACAGAGGGAAATAACCACTTGTTAAAAGAATTGAAAAATAACATTAGAACAGTGTTGTATTAGGTGTCCACAAAGGTATAAACACATAAAATCCAAGCGGTGTTTTATGATTTGGGTGAAGGGACTCTTTACTGACACACTTTGAAAACAGTATAGCAGATCTGGCTGGACACCTAACAAGCATTTACCTGGATGATGTCAAATTCTGGTTTTGATCCTCACCTTGTGTGGGAGCTGGGGACCAGCAGCCGGGAGCTGAGCAGACCTGCACCGGGACTCGACAGGCTGAGGCTCCGGGCAGCGGAGGACAGGAAACAGGGGATGCTCATCGCGTCCTGGGCTGGTAACAGAGAGCCAAAACTGTCATTTAGCATCACATATGTGAATATTGGCTGTTGATACACTCAACTTTTAGTTTTAAGTGTCTTTTTTAAGTGATACTACCTCTGAGCAGCAGCTGAGCCTCCCAGCAATGCGGTTCAGCTGAGCAGGCACCGCACACCAAACTCCACTCAAAGAATGTTCTAGTTTACCTCAACATTCATGGCAGGTAGAAACCACTCAACTACACCTGAAAACATGCCTCAATGCCTCAGCATGACTGCTAATGCTCGCTGTCACACGCCGGTGTGACTTTTGATAAACCAGGATAAAATAAGCGTGAGGCAACCCCATCCAAATCATTATATACTGATTAAAAGGCGACTAGTTTTTAAATCTTTCTAAATTTAAACGGAGTTTTGGCATGACCTCCTCCGTCGTGCGGCATTAGCTCACTAGCTAAAGCTGCTAGCAAGTAAATGCCGGCTTGTTATTTGACACAGAATAACATCAAGCTGCTGAGTTATTTTCTTACCTTGATACGATGACTTTGTTTTAGTCAAATGATGTTCATAATGACCTCCTGTATCCTGGGGGTAACCTTGGTCACGTTATGATTACATGACACTCATGATGTCTTCTCCCTCTTCTTCTTCTTCTTCTTCTTCGTATTGCAGGTTGTGCCACAGCTGCCGTCTTCTTCTGCTGAATGAAGCGCTTCACGTTCAAACTATTGCAGCAGCGCCCTCCTCTGGATGCTTCCAGCACCTAGGTCCAGTGTTTGCAATGGAGTTAGAAGCACAGTCTACGGACCAGACTTAAACAGACTCTCCTCCCCCACCATTTGCTACATTCTCTGAAATAAATGAATTCCTCAAATACCTAAACACAATATTAATCTCTCAGATGTTAACAGATGTGTTGGGGCTTTTCATTGAATTCAAATGTCTTAAAGTGATTGAAAAGTAGAGTTCAGAATACAACAAAATGCTTCATTTTTAACTTGGTGTGTTGTTTTACAGAAAATCTTCTTTAAGATCACTTGAACTACAACGTCAAACAGTCGTTAGTTAACTGCGTCTATTGATGCAGTTTGTTAAGCTGCTCATATTTCTGCTCATATTTTGCGCAGTTTTATTGCTCCTCTATCAATGACATAGGTTTTGTACTATAGATGAATTGTAATTTTCTTTACTGTTCATCATCTTTCACAAGTGTAATATAATTCTATAGCCTACATGAAGATACAGCAGCTTGCTTGTGCTAACTTTTTTATCCACTTCACAGTATTTTGCCTGAACTGCATGACTTGTCTACAACTTGGCACACTTTGAACATTAAGCACATGCCTGTAGCCGACAAGATGAGGTTCCTTCAAAGAAAATAAAAATACATTTGGATATAATCTCATATGAAGTCGTTGTGGTGTGTTTGAGCTGTATGGATCAGGGATAAAATACTCGCCAGAACAGCAGAGGAGGAGATGGTGGAGTGCCAGCAACACATCAGCAAGACACGTCTGTCCAACCAGGTTGTTGTGTGGGCAGACAAAAAGTACTTTGTTGCTGATTTCTATGAGGAGGTGAAAACTGCAGATGATGACATCTCCCTGCTGCAGAAGCAAGTTACTGCTCAGAGTGGAGACCAGAGTCCAAACATTCTCTCCAGCTTATGGCTGACAAACAAAATGTGATCACAGGCAGAGCTTTGGTGAGGGAACCCACCATCAGGTCCTGGTGGAACTTTTTAAAGGTCGGGACAATAACTTCTATAAACTGCAGCACCAGAAGAACTAGAACCATACCCACTTGTTGCTGCAAAAGGAGACAAAGACACCTTAAATGCTTCGAAGACCTTAACCAAGAAATCAAACTATTTAACACCTGGCTGAGCAGAGAGGGCCTGATCAAGGAGGTTGCAACCTCATAGCCACGGGGATCATAAACCATTTCAAGACCACCATGAGCTTTGCCTGGAAATGAGACTCCATATAGCTTCAACGCCCCCGTCAAGAGATAGGAAACAGAGCCTGAGAGAGAGCTGATCCAGCTGGAGCTGCGTCTGCAGGAGGAGCGAGCACGAGCCAGGGAGGAAGTCTTCTCTACTGCTGTTACAGAGCTGAAAAAGAAAACCATGAAGAAGAACGGGTTCTTCTCTTGGCTCTGTAAACTAGCCAGATGGAGGAAGATGTAGATGCACAAACACAAAGACATTACTTCCAAGTATCAAGAACTTCCCACACAGATTGTTATGATATTGTTTATTGTGCGTCAATATTGCATTTAATAAATATATCAAATATATTATATTTAATAAGTATATTAAATGCAATAATTCAATGTTTGTGTAGAAGTGGGATTTTTAAGGGGTTTTTTTTTGTAGCCTGAGCAGATAGAAATGATTTGTATTAGTATTAAAGTAATGTGTTTGCATGAACCCAGCACACCCACACACAAACACACACACACACAGACTTGAGGATATTGGGTAGAGCTTTGCAGAGGCGTGTTTATGTTACACCAGTGGGTGGCAGAAAAAGACAACTGCTTGGAAGTCATGGAGTCAGGGAGGGTTAGCAAATGTCTTTTTTTCACCCAAACTGTTCAGCACTTTTTTAGTTGACTATTCTGGCCTTGGTTCACCCTGAATTATATTAAAGAGTGTGTCTGTTGTGTGTGTTCATTCCCCTGGCAGTGCTGGCAGCAAATACCCAGGCTTATGATGGCGCCTGGTTATAGTTAAAAGTGGGCCAGGATTAGTGATGGGTGATGGGGAGGTATAGGAATAAAGTTTTGTTTGATTAACACCTGAAAATGCCATTTCCTACAATACAAAGCCTTCAATAACTCTCAAAGTGCACTTAAGTACAAATATTTCATAGTTTGCCAAGACAAATTACAAAGCTACTTAATCTTGACATATAGTACCAGTCTTGGTAGAGGTACAGGCACACACCTTCTCATTCAATGGTTTTTTATTCTTTTTATTATTTAAGACATAAAAACTATGAGGGACCACATATGAAATTATGTAGTGAATAAAATGTGTAAAACAAAGCAGAATATGTTTTATATTTTAGATTCTTCAAAGTGGCTTTACAAACCATAGAATACAATAGATTCCCATGGATAACCGTACCATAGCATATATTACCATAGAGTACTGTACAATGCCATTAATTACCATAGATTGTCTCTCTCTCTCTCTCTCTCTCTCTCTGTCCAACCTCCACCCAACACTGACCCTGACAGAAAGCCGCCCACATTGGTCTAGACCTGCTCTTTATGGAAAGCATCTTGAGATAACGCTGTTATGAATAGGCGCTATATAAATAAAGATTGACTGATTGATTGACTGATTGATTGATAGATTATACTATAGACCAGACCACAGAATACTGTACATTACAGTATGTTACAACAGTATATTGTACATTACCATAGAATACCATACATTAATACCACAGATTACTGTACCACACAGTAGATTCCCATGGAACATCATAAATAAAACACCTGATTTCCTGAAGTCTTTCCAGCAGAAATCTCTGAAGGTAACTTCTTCATGCTCAGTGACTGAAAACCCACCACACAGATATTCAGGGAGCAGTAACACAACTCTTATAGTGGGGGTGCAGCTGCTCCACCTGCTCCATTGCTCAGGTGCCTTTGGATGACAGAATATCATACCCTTCAGTGTAAAAAAACAGATAATCAAGATTTAAATGTGGCTCCATCTGGTGGTCAAATAACAGAGAGATACTGATTTAAGACATGAAGCAGCTCAATACCAGAACTTTTCTGACTGACTGTTATTTCGCTGTTTGCAATTAATCAAAGTTTGAATTTCACACTTCCTGTGACTCTGTTGCTCTGTAAACCTAATTGGGTAGATTTCTGCAAAACATGTGAATGCAGTGCAATCTGACAAAACTAAGTTTTAAAAATCAGCTAAAAGTAACTTTACTTTCTGTAACTTTATCGAACGTATGTAAATTTGTCTGTAGTTAAAAACTACTTACAGGGATTGTAGGTAAAATGTGTTTCAGTGGTTAAAATAAGTTCAAGTCTAATGCCGCTTTTTGTGGTTGTGTTTCTTTATTATTGCTGTTACAAGGAAACAGCACAATAGAAATAGTAGAATGATGATGACAATTCTCGCCATTGAAGGGTAAACAGGTTAGATTAGATTTAGGACCTTTGGTTTAAAGCTACAGCTGAAATAAGGCACTTTAACATCCGGCATGTGGTGGTGTGGGTTAAGGCCAAGGCTTTTGTAATCAATAGAAATATGTGTGTGCATAGCTGCTTGTTTATATCTGTGTGTTGTTCTGTTTGCCTCGCTGTTTAAAGAATGGCACTTAAGAGAAACACACAGAAAATACTTTGAAAATTGCCTGTAAGTGTTAGATTCCTTTCTGCATTCCTGAAAGTTTCATCGTAAGTGTCTGCGGTGTTAATCACAGGTGGAGATCAGGTGAGTTTCAGCTACTTTACTCAAAGTTTAATAATCCAGAAGAAGAAAAAAACAGCCAAATAGTGCAAACCTCAAATCAAGCACACAGTGCAATACATAGAAACTCACTCCATTCACAGTAACAGAGGTCGGCCTGCTCCACCCAAATGATCTGGAAGAGACTACAGTTTATTTGTTAGTGTAGTTTAGTTCTTGCTACTTGTTGAGCCATGCAACCCTCAGTTGTGAGCTGGAATATACACATTTGTTCACCTGTGAGGTAACCGGTGTTTAAAGGGTTTGTGCTGCCTGAGAAGGCCAGTAAACCAGGTCTGTGCTTGTGTGTCGTTACTGTCCTTAGATACAGTAGCCGCTTACTTCCTCCAGAGGCTTTTGTTAGCTGACTCTACCAGTCCAACTGGCTGCCTTCCTGCTCTCTTTCCCATGCTTAGCACGCCTTGGTTCAACCTGTTGTTCAATACTGCACAATGACAAATAGAGATTTTCAGGTTTATCGCTTCTCAATAACTTACTGGACTCGTGCGCACATGGCACATGGCACATGCATTATGCAAGCACGTTACCATCGTCACACACCAAGACAGGAGCGTAGACAGGTAGACAGACACGTAGTTTTAACTATGTGCATCTGAATCAACATAAGTATTTATGCATGGTTAAATGGTTCACCGTGAGTTTAGTGTGTCTCTCTATCTATTTGTCTAAACATATGACCTTGCAAGTAGCAGCTAAATGTATATATCATAATATCATAATCAGGACTTTTCAAAATGACTATTGGCATCAACTGCATGCTGATATTAATTGAATTCCACTTACAAACAATAGATAAAATGTCATCTTTACTTCATTTATTTGTGGGTAATAGCACAATATATAATAAAAAAAAAGTAAAGAGCACATTCATCTGTATTTTAAAGCAATTGAAAGTAAACTTTCCATTTTTGTCCCCCATATCTGTACATCTGTGTTTGCTTGACAAGAAAAATGTTGTTTATGCAATGACTGAGGGAGGAAAGTGAACCGTTTCTGAGACAGAAACAGACAAAGGTGGAGGGTGTCACCGATTGCAATCTTCACTGACTGTTTCAATATTTCTCAGCGACGTCATTTCATTTTCTACACACATTCTCCACATGCCTCTCTGTCCCAACTGCCAAATATTCAAATTTCACCTCTGAGGAAATCCGTCAGTCAAAACTGGAATCTGTAGAAGTTTCAATCTGGGCGGATGCAGCTCTACATGGAACACGGCTGCACGGATGTTTTCTTTATCTGGTCTGCTTGGTGTTAACGATCGGCTCTCAGTGAGACTACCTGTGGTTTATATAGGGGAAAGCAGATTGGAAGATATGGGACTGAGAGTTGGATAGGCACGGCAAAACTGAGAAGTGATAGATCATACCCTGTGATTGTTGTGATGCTGTATATACCGGAAGAAGCTGTATGCATGTGTATTGTGGGTGAAAAGAAAAGATGGCACTGTCAAAATAATTAGTCCATTATTCTGACTATTTTGATGACTATCTGGTAATTTAGTTATAGTTCATCTCTGCAATTAAGAATTACAGAGATGAACTTATACCTTCTTCTTAAATATAAGGGAAATAGAATTTTGGCTGGAAAAAAAGACGTCATCTTGGGGTCTTTAAGATTGTGAATTTTCATTATTTTCAAACAATCAATAAATCTTGTAATAATAACAGATACAACAGATTAAATCATTATTAGTTCAGCTCTACAATGTTAATCTATGGGCTCATCTGCATCATCTGTGAAGGCCTTTGAATGTCCATTGCACTTGTGCTTACCTTCACTGTACAGCTTTCTGTGTACAGAGGAGTGAGGAAGTGACTCGGCAGAGTTTCGACTGGGATGAGAGATGGGAGGAGAGGGAGTCCCCCAGGTATGCAGGCCACCAGCTGCTGTGGGAGGGAGAGAAACAGGAATGGCTCACATTCCTGTCGCCACAACAGCTCTCACTCTAATACCATAGAGGAGGGAAACAAAAGGCATTCCCTCATTCCAACCTCCTCTCTCTGTTTCTGTCTTCTCTGTTTTGTTGCTCAGCCCAGACTGGGTCTTCCCTGTTGGCACAGAACTGCACAGAAACCATTTGGCCGGGGAATCCAAAGGCATACCGAGAAAAGCAGCTTTTCTCAGCATAACGTCATGTCTGGGAGATGTAATTTCCTCCACTGAAAAGATCTAATGACACTCCGAAACTTGGCTTTTACACAAAAGTTAGTTTAAGAATAAAAGATTGTCCCATTTGTGATTCATTCAACCCTACGCTAATGTGCATAATGTAAAGTACATCCCAAACCCCACATGGAGCTCAGATTATAAATCAATGGATCTGGATGGGGGAGGTTGATGAAATGTTTCCTCTGCTCTGTTTTAAGGATCTATTGTAGCCTGAGAATGTTTCTGTTTTTAGGAGGTTTGTATTAGTGAGATTTTGCAGTTGTATTGCACCATTTTACATTTTATCTTATGCTATATGATAACATTAATCTCATGATGCAAACTCCCACTGATTCATTTAAATACAAATTCACACTCACACTGTGAAATTACTTACTTAATTGCTACCATTATCTAATAAAGCTCCCTTTATAAACGGCTCATCAGTTGTAACTAATCAAGCAGCAGCACATCAAAGAGAGTCAATTGTGGTGTGAAAAACCCTTTAGCTGTTTTTTCTTTTTCTCTCTTTTTTTTTTGTTTTACCATAGTAGAGAACACACACTTTTTACACAAATGTGATAAACCTATTCATTACTTATACAGCAGTAAAAAAAAAAAAATCATACATAACAAATTTAACCTCAGTAAAAATGTAATATCTGCAGAATGTCCTACATTTAAAGAAATAAAACTGCTAATTGCGCACTTGAGTACCTCTATGATACCATATCACAGTATTAGATATCATATCTTTGGATTAAATATTGATGCATTATTGCAAAAGCAGCATTTTACTGTTGATCATATGTATATAATATACTGCTTGGTTGTTAATCTATGACAAACCATCATATTTCATGAACTCATCATAGACTAAAGAGCACAATATTTCCTATTGAGATGAGTAAAGGTATTAAGTAAGTACATGAAATAACTGCAAACCACTGACTCAAGTAAAGTGTAAGAATCTCTGCAGACTTGATGGATTATTGTAACAACCTTGTATTACTTACTTATGTCTGTAAAAAGCTTATTAGAGAGTGGGGAATCCATGGGCCTGCATTACTGTAAGGATGACATGATAGAAAACCTATCACACAAAAACTACATGAAGCTTTTAGGAAAATAACACCAGATTTAGGGAGAAGAGCTCGAGGACAAACAGGAGCATCCGGAAGAGCCCCAGCAGGTGAACCTGGCGCCAGGCCAGCCTGCTTCCCCTCACTTAATGTGACCTTGCAACAGCAACAATTGCACGTCTGGTGCAGTGATGTTATTCCAGGAGACTCCTGACTTCCTCCTGTCGCGCGTCTGACAATGATAATGGCCGCACGGGGTCTAATTTCCGACCATGCAGTTTAACTGTCTGCTGCCTTCAACCTGCTTCGTTTGGTGAGTATTTATACCATTAATATCGTTTAACAAACATCTGATTTCACTCCCTGTGTTCGTCATTATAGCCTAAATCAATGCGCGTCCAAGAATTGGAGCATGATTTGGCTCCCTGGCCTGGGTTGGGTTCAGCTGACACAATGGGCTCTTTTTAAAAAAAAAAAAATCTGTCACTGAAGAGGCGCACGCTCCCATGGGGTATGTTGCCACGCAACGACAAGCCCCGCCCACCCCCACCGTGGATTCACCTGAACGGAGCTCACGTGACCGACCCTGAGAGCTCCCCCAATCAGGAGTGAGGACAGGTGCACCGAGATGAGAGTTTCGGAGGCGGAAACCTGCTGGTTCAGTTGAGCAAAGCCGCTCCTTATATATGTGTCAGTTCATTCGTGCTTTCCTCAAGGCTCAGCTGAGAAGAGTAAAGATATTTGACGGGAACCGCTGGAGAACATTGAGACTTTTTGGAGGTGGGAGATGTGAGGAGGGAGGACACCCGGCTCGTGCGTAAAATGGATACTGCTGCGACCCACTGAAGGACTGCTCTCACAGAAGAAGAAGGAGAAGACACTGACCTGGTCTGTGGATCTGTTCCTCAGCACAGTCAAAAGTGTGACATTTGCACTTCGCTCTGGGTCGTTCCAAACATCCACACCACCTGTTGTAGCTCAGGTGAGCGTCCATGAGAGCTGTTTTTGCGCATTGTTCACCTGTGAATCACGGCTTGGGTTTGCTCTTGTGTTCTCACGACTCATTAAACCAGTTTTACAGAGAAGGTAATCATGGTTACAGTGGTTAGGATAGGATTAGTTGGTGAGAGGTTGTCTCACCAGTGGAGGATTGTTACTTTGAGAGGTGAAATTTATTCACGTTTAAATCTCATTCAGATTTAGAGAGGGCAAAGCATGAAATACAAGTCGAAAGTAGGATTTGTGATGATTGTGAGGAGGATGGAAGAAGTGAGGGGCATGATGAATGTCAGGTCAATGATGTTTAAGAGTAGTATTTCATAAAACAAAGACAGGGCAGTGTAACATATTTTTTAGGGAATAATGTGATGTTTTATTATAAATTAGAGAGTAGGATGGGATGGTTAATCAGGGGCCAGTTCAGAGCCTGTCTAACAGCTGTAGACAGGAGTTAAAAGGACCCCACAGATGAAATTACATGACTGGACATAATACAGATGCAGAGGAGAGTACCTTAACTACAGATGAAATACTGATTGCATCTCTTCCCTGTTCCAGATCCCTCCCTCCAGCCAAAGATGACATCAGACAGGAACAAATGGTGGAAGGCATTCCTGCCAAAGTGGAAGAGCGGAGGGCCCAAGGACGGCGGTGCATCCCTCCCCTTCGACCAGGACTTTGACCCTTTTGCACAAGAGAAGCAGAAAGAGCCCCCCAAGACCACCGGCGACCAGTCCCCGCTGCCTCAACAAGAGTCCAACAAGGGCTCCAGCCTCGTCAGTGATGACAGCTACGACGACTCCCACCTGGAGTCGGTCTTCAACGAGCAGACATGTCGCCGGAACATGAAGGTGTCACGCTCAGGCCGATTCAGGGAGAAACGGAGGCCGCGCTCGGGCCTGCCCATACAGGAGAAAGAGACAGAGACTGTAGCAACAGGGAAGGAGGACATGCGGTGACGGTGAGGAGGAAGAGGAGGTGATCAAAGACTGCTTTTATAGAGATGCTTGAAGAAAAGGAGGAGGATTTGAGTGCATGAAGATGCTTCATTCTTTTGAGGCATGCCAGGAGGTCTGCTGTATGCTGGTAATGATGGTAAAAATGAAGATGACAAGGAGCATTGAAATTTTAGTCTAGTACTGCAGGAGGAAGCCTATGTGAAACATGAAATTTGGACATTTTTGTTGATGGACCTGTGGCAGAGGGCCGCAGAAATGACGATAAATGACTTAGAAAAGTTTATATTTGTTCTTCGTGATGGTTATTGAACCATTTCCTATAATCAAAGTCCAAAAATAGAAATGTAGTAGTAATGCAGAAAGCACTTAAGAGCCCAATGTTTAGTTAAAAGCTAGCGTCATCATTGGAAAACTCATAGAATTACCTCCAACCTTTAAGAAAGCACAGTCCTCGAATGCTCTTTTCTGTGGTGACTCAAGATGAAGAGTGATATGCTTCAGGAAAATATTGTTCGTAAGATGTTTACGCTGTTTCTGTAATAAGAATAATATATGTTTAATAATGAAGGATACATTTAACGCTCCTTTTACAAATGCTTTTACAAAAAAAGTTGAATCTAAAGGGTTAGAAGGATGTTTATGAAGGTGTCAAATGATTACATTATTATGTGTGAAAATAATCAGTTAGTGGAAGAAATTCAGGAATGCTTGTGAGCAGCTTTTAGTCAAATGCACAACACTTGCCAGAAAAATGCATATAACACTTTGAATGAAGGATGAAGTGAAATCCAACACGTTTATAACGTAACGGGTCCAAAACAAACTGCTACTGATGTTGGAGTAAGAAGCCCATGTTGTGATGTCCAGTTGGATGAGACGCGGCCATGTAGCTGAGGAAGTGTGATCCAGCCACTGATGTAGTTTGCTTTGCAGGAACTACTGTATTTTGGCCAACCTGTGAATACTTAAATGAAGGCAAAACGTGAGAAATAAATCGGATACCTGCTGCAATCGATTGTATACATGCATGTGTGTGTTTGTGTGACCAAGTGTGTTCATTATACTATTCAATCACAGTCTTTGTGTTGCGCCCCTTGAGAAAATTGTCCTGAAATTGATGCATACTAAAAAAGGATTCAGTCTGCAGGATTACAGAAAATCACAGGAGAAATTGTGCATTTTAGATTAACACATGGTGCAAAAGATACAGAGGAGTCCTCTTGGCAGCCATGTTGGTGTCTGACCATCACCAAACTGGAGGAGGCAAACAAGTGGGCCTGATGTGATTATCACATTGTCTGAAAAAGGCAATTACAAGGAATTAGTGCCTTTTATTCACAGCGTCTGCGGTGTGAGTCCACCCCACGCCTAAATTACACTGTTCTGTCTAAAAAGGGAGGAGCACGCCTGTGATACCACATTCCTTTGTCACTGTTGAGGTTTAGAGGTGTGCGTGTCAGCGATATTAGTGTCACGGCTGGTGCACCACTTGTGGTTATAACAGCACGTTCCTTTCAGATTGTCATCTAATTATCTCCCATCAGCTCACACACTCGACTCTTTGATGCTGAATGAATCCACACAGTTGAATTAGGTGGAATTGTAACGACACGTTTCAAACGCATGGGGGCGAAAATGTGCCACCGCACAACCGAAAAATAAGAGTTGAAGTGAAGTCAAATGTAGTGAATTGAAAAAAAATAAAATAAATGAAATCAGCGGAGAATGATCTCTTTACAGAAGAGCCAGTTGTTCAGCTCTCAGGCAGAACCAGCTCCCATGCGTGCGTAATGCTTGTTTTATTCCACAGGTGTAATTGAAGGTGAGGGAAAGTTTCTTGGCAGCTTAGAGGCGATGACACCGAGCCAAGCGTCCTGTCCCCCCCCCTCCCTGTCTCCATTGGTCTCATGTCGGGTGTGGGCGGTAGGTTAAGGTGTGGCCTTCACTGCTCCCCTCCTGCTGTGCGCTCACAACGGGAGTAAAGCGTAAACAGACGGAGCCATAAAGAGAGCACTGGACGGACACCACCTTCGCGTCTGCCGTGTGGACATGAATATGAAGTAAAATCCAAACTTTCTGGAGCTGTTTGAAACATTTTGCTCAAACGTCAGATGAGCTGCGTCCTCATTTGACTAAAAATAACTTTGTCTCTGTGAGGAGCGCACCATGAGGCCAGTCTGCTGGGCTCCATCTCAGTGAAAAGATTCCTCTGCAAACAGGTGGATTTCGGTTTTTTCTTGAAGGTGAGGCACCTGTGTTCATCCACCCGTGCTCACCCCAAAGGCACGGGGCACCAGGAGAGCCTGGCTCCTGGTGTAAAGCTGTTTCTGTGTCTCTGGAGAGGTACTCAAGGTGCGTTTTTGTTCCTGCCGTTTATTTTAAAAGGACAAAATAATCATGTAGTGTAATAATGTAGTGTCTCGTTTCGTGGGTTTCACTTGTAAATTCGTTTTAGAAAAGCTACGGCTGCATTTTTGTATGATTTTTGTGCATGTTTAACCAAGAAACATAGACAAACATACAGAAGAATGATTGGTGATTGTTTTAACGTTGGTGTTTTGCAGACACTGGTTTTACTGCCTCGTTGTTTTGGGTCCCAAAAACTAGCAGCTGTATGTTTAAAACTAATACAGAAGAAAATTTTCTATGACTTAAAATACATATTATTTTGTCACTAACAGACAAAAAAAAGCACAGCATGTTATCCTACATAGTGTTGTGTTTGGGGCCATTTAACTGCCTGTTCTTCATCTTTTATGAACGAACTGTAAAACAAGTCCAATAACAGAAATCTAATTTATTTATTTGGGATTTGGGAGGGCTAGTACATCATAAGGATAAGAAAATCCATTGTATTACTGTTCTGGTCTCTGAGACCCCAAACAGAAGAAACTCCTCAATCATTTCATCTGTTCATGTTCAAAAGCAGTTGTTGTAAATTTAAGAAAGCGTGATAAAACATCGCTAACTTTATTTTTTAGCTGTTAAAGAAGACCCCAAACAGAACATTATGGTTACACCCTCTACATTCAAAACAGAGCTTCAGTATTATGTCATATAATCAAGTCAGTAGGGACTCCTCAATATTTTTCCATATCTTTCACATAAAAAAGTGTAGAAATCCCTGTTTAAAAGCTTCAGCAGCTGCCTCTTCCAGCTGCTTGCCTGTGTCTCATCAGAGCTTCTTCGGTTCAGGAAGAACAAGATGTACAGCAGGTCAAAGAGAAACAACAACTGGCGTGAGAGGTGCCTTTCCACTCAGTGTCCCACCTGCTCCCCCACAGCTCAGCTAGCCAATGTCCAGCTCTGCCCGATCACCAAGCAGTGTGACAGAGGCAGCTTGACACAGATATGAAGATAGAAATAGCAATGGAGGGCTGCCAGTTGCATAGATGGGTGGCATGCACACACACACACACACACGCAGACATAGACACACAAAGACAAGAGCGACAGATACATAGAGATTGAACACAAACAGGTTCTGTTCTGTGTCTTATTAAATTGCTCAGGAGGAGCATGTGCAAATTCCTCAGAGGACTGAATGTGCACAAACCTCGGGCTGTTTTCTGCCACAGAAGACCGCTCGTCAAGAGTTTGCGATGTCAAGAAGTTTGGGTGGAGGTCTCTGTGACTGTTGCTGTGGATCATTTACTACCCGAGCTGCCAAAAACGTGTGGAGATTGAAACGTGGTGACATAATCCTGGATGTGAGATGTTCATGGAAAGTTGGCCACTGATGCTTATCACTTTGATTACTGAACCAGTCGGCCTCCACGAAAGAACCACAAGACATCCTGTGCATAGTTACATGTTCAGTATAATCTGGAAAGAAAGAACAATGTGAGCGCACTTTCCTTGTGGGGTTTCCTCACTGTGTTTTCCCTTCACTTAGTGCAGTGCAGGCCGTTGAGCGACTGAAGGGCAGGGGTCCATTACTTTTCACACAACACGCTCCATTGTTTCTCTCCCAAGTCCCACCACAGGGCATTGTGGGAAGAAGAGGAGCACACAGGGGGGGTGGGTGTGTGTGTCAGATTTCTCTGGAGAGGATTGAACGCTTGCTGTTTCCTGTTTTTTTGCTCTGTGCGGCGGTGAAAGCTCTTCCTGTTCAGGGAAGGAGGTCATCGAATGTGCCCCTCAACACAGTAGCGGCTTCTGACATGCGGGAAAGAAAATCCTACAAGTTGGATGAACAGGATGGCGACTGTGTGTGCTCTTTCTGCAGGTATCTGAGGCCTCAGCATGCCAGTCCCCCCTCCTCCCCCTCCACCTCCCCTGGCTCCCCCTCCACCGCCGCCACCACCCAGCGCTGCCCTGCCACAGGTGAGACTGCGTGTCTTTCTTTCTCTAACTCTCTCTCATGCAATTGTAAACACTCACTCGTGTCCTTCTCACTGACCATCAACCATCACCTGCAGGCCATTTGCATTATTGATTGAGGTAATACATACACACACACATACGCACTCACGCACTCAGAGTAGGGCAGACGGCAGACTCTCAGTGGCAGAAGAGTGTTATGTTTCCACAGCAGGCGCACGGTGTCCTCACGTTAAATGAGTTGTCGCAGCCTACAAACAAGGCCATACTGCAGGTACACATGAACAAACTGCTGTCAATGTGAACGACACGTGAGAACAATAATCTCTCTCAGCATAACCAAAGATGATCATCTCACCTCTTGTTTCTCTTCTTCTTTTTTGATTAAATATGTATAGTACATCAGAAAATAGTAAAAAAATTCCAATCAGAATCAGAATCAGAATCAGAATTACTTTAATAATCCCCAGGGGGAAATAGCTTTTTGTTACACACAGCTCCAAAAGAATAAGAATAAACTTCAAAGACGAAAGTAATAATAATGATGATAATAATAATAATAATGATACAAATATACCACTACTACTAATAATAACATATAACAACATGTACATTCAGTGTGACATCTTCCAATTGCCAAACCCCAAGGATCTTCAACTCACAATCGTACAGAAAAGCAGCAAATAGAGCCTGAAATGTTTGTTTCTTTATAGATTCCATAAGTTATTGTCAGTTGACTAATAAACGCTGGTCAAAGTTAAATAGATAATCTTTTTTTTTTTTTTCGCTGTGTGTGACAGTGTCCGTCAGAGCCTCATAAGCTGCCGTCCGGTGGAGGAGGAGGTGGAAGGAATGCCCTGCTGGCCGACATCCAGAGAGGAGCCAAGCTCAGGAAAGCCACACAGGTCAACGACCGCAGTGCCCCTGCCGTCGATAGTAAGAGCAACATCCTTATCATTCTACCAATGAGCACGCTCACTCTCTTCTTTGCTCTTAACAGAGAAGACTCTGAATAATATTCAGTTCAAATACTTCTCGCAGTGGAACTTAGACAAAGGGGCTTTAATGGTGTGTTTTGTATTGTGTTGTGTTCAGGTGTCGTAAGGTGAAACGAGTGTGGGGAGAAAACAGAGAAGTTGATTTAGTTGTGCACGTCACTGGGAATATGTTGCTTCTCTTTGAGTTTAATCTAAGCTGAGACACACACATACACACACACACACACCAAGTGCACACTTCAGGAAGGAATGCCCTCCAGCAGATAAGGATGCAGGCAGAATAGGAAACTATTATATACAGCACAGTGGCAAACACAATAGACGAGATTGAATCAGAGTCACCCCAGTAGTCTCTGCACATATGAGAACACGCTAGATAGTTGAACTTTAGATGTCAGTGTATTATTTACCATTTTAGTGATATGCTCATGTTGTTAGTCAGCCTGGCTTACATTAATGGTTTACAGTAGAATTGGTGGTGAGGCCAGTTCAAACAGGCCGCTGCTTAGTGAAAAGGTGTGTAGTTGGCCCTCAGGGACATTGTGTGATTTGGGTGGTGCAAAATGTACTCATGTTCCTGCCTGAACTATTGCTGCTGGCTTCTTCACATCATAGTTTTTAGAATTAAGAACAAAATTCCCACGACTGCAAAACCCTCAGAGGACAAAAAGGACTTTAACCTAATGTATGAATGAACTGGTGTGATGTGTTGATGAGCATTGGATAAATATATAAAGGACTAATAAATAAAAACACCTAAATGTAATGAACCCACCAAATGTAATTGTAATTTTGGTTAAATGGACACTAATGTCATTGTTATTAATCATTTGCAATGAATGTGTACACGTGTTGTTCACCAGAGCCCAAGGCGAGCACGGGAGATGTGTCCAGCGGTGGTGCTTCTCAGGGCTCATCAGGAGGTGTGGCACCCATGGGACCCTCTTTGGGTGGGCTCTTTGCTGGGGGGTTCCCCACTCTGAGGCCTATAGGACAAAGAGACTTAGCAGGCAAGACTCCAGGTTGGTGGAAAATGTCCTGCTCTTACTGAATCTGTGTTCTCTAAAGATTTTGACCCTTGAAATGACTCCTCGTGTGTGTGTGTGTGTGTGTGTGTGTGTGTGTGTGTGTGTGTGTGTGTGTGTGTGTGTGTATTTGTTAAAGTGTTGCGGTTGAGCTCATCAGCCTCCCTAAAGCCTCTCTGGAACCCCCCCACACCAACAGACACCAGCAGCGTCTCAGAGTCTCTCAGGACAGCGGAGCTCCGAGGTTCTGTCCACCGTCCACTCGCTCCCTCGTCCTCCGCTCCTCCCTCCCCATCTCACAGCAACAAGCACCCACCTCCTTTCCCTGCCTCCTCTCCTCCCCCACCTCCGCCTCCACCACCTCCACCTGCCCCTACCTCTGCTCCTCCCCCGCCTCCCCCACCTCAAGCCTTCCTGGACCGGCCGGCCAACAAGCCTCCGCCTCTCCCCTCCTGCCCTCCTCCTCCACCTCCATCACAGGTCACCAAGCCCACCTGGCTCCCCATTCAGCACTCCCACCACACCACCATCTCCCAACCCTCTACTCCTCCTCCGCCTCCTCCTCCTCCACCTTTCCAATCTCCCTCAGCTGTTCCAGGGGACCGCTCCTCAGGGTGCTTCTACCATCCGCCCCCCTCCTTAGCTTACTCTGAACCCTCCAGGTTCCCCATCCTGCGTGACAGCCCTCTAGGACCTCCTCCCCCACCTCCCCCCCCTCTCCCAGCTTCTTTCACCCCAAGCTGCCCATCTACCCTCCCTCCGCCGCCACCCAAGGTGGCCCCAGTGGCCTCCCCAGCCATGCGCTCTCTGCCTCCCTCATACCCCTGCAACGCTCCCACCCGTCGGCCGCCTGCTGTGCCTAGAAGTGCAGGTAGGTGGACACCAGGAGGAGGGTCTGTTAATGATAAACAGACAGCTGTTGAAATGTCATTTCACAACATTTATATCAGACTTTTATCAAAACTTTGCTATATTTTGTGGAGCACTAGTTTCTGTCTGTAGAAATTGTTCAAATAAGTCAATACTGAGAAGATGAAAAAACTTATATAACATTATATAAACTATCTCAACGGGTTGTAAGTAGACATAGCTGTGTTTTAAGGGGTCACAAGCCAAAACAGGTTGGAGACTACTGCTGTAAAATATGTAAATAAAACACAGTCTGGACAAGACACAAACTTACTGAAGAACAACTACAACAAGGTTTCATCTAAAGTGCTGTCGGCATTTGAGAGTTTGCAACTATAGCGAGACCTGAGATGGTCAGTGGAAATTATACATGGAGTATATTCATTGTATAACTGAGCTTACATGTACAAAATATGTAACTAATAGCTATAATGTTTTACACTTTACAACATATGATTCAACAACACATTTTGGGACGAAAACACCAGCAGAAATATTTGTAGTAATTGTTGGTTGTGTGTGTTTTTTTGCCAACCAAGTATAGGTTGGAAACTGTGGCAGCTGTTGACGTTAGTCATTAAAGTCAGCAGGGTAAAAAAAGTGTAAAAAAAAGTGTGAATATGGCTTTGCGGTGTCAGTCATCATAAAGGAACACACTGGAGTTGGAGTTTTGGAAGTTTTTCTTCATGTTGTAGATTTCACCGCTGATGTGTGATAACCCTCTGACCCCTTTGCTCTTGTCGCCCATGGTAACAGGTGTGGGTCGGCTGGCTCCTCCACCAGCTCCTCCGGCACGTTCCCCCACTACCGAGCTGTCCAGCCGCATTCCTCCCCCTCCTCCACCGCCACCCCTGCCGCCATCAAGCCTCAGGAATGGACACCTGCACAGCCTGGGTGAGTTACAGTTATAAATCTGACATTTCTCGTCCAGAGTGACTTGACCCCAGACAAAATGTGGTTTATGGACTTGACAACCATAAACCACATTTCATTTTTGTAACATATTACTTATTTATTTATTCAATTCATTCAAATAGTTCTTAGCACTTTTCCCAAACCCATTAGAGGCAAATCAGAGCTGTAGTGTCTTTTCAAAATAATAAGGATGGCTTGTAAAGATGAAGTGTAAGAAAAAGTAGATTCCCCTACTGGTGATGAGAGAAGTCTGCATATGGACTGTTGCACTGAAAGTAAGCCCACCTTTCACACACACAGCAGGAAATTGTTTATATCCATAGATTTTAGGTTTTCATACGTTCACACTATTGTTTAAGTGTCTTACAGCACGGTTATTGTTTGTTGCATCTAATTTTATGTCGCTTTTATTTGTACTTTTATTTTCTGGGTGTTTATATCCTGTCTGTTTATAACGCGAGTGCTGGACTTAAGTATGATTGAATATACGCGTAAGTGAAAGTGCTGTAGAGGGAAGGCACCGAGGTAGAACTTGAATAAGCTTGTATTTGAAAATGAGGACAAAATGGCAGCCTTTAATTGCATCATCACTGGACATCCACCACCAGCAGATGACTTTGAATCCAAGTTCCAGTTCCACCCTGTAGAAGACTTACCCCCTCCGGATGAGTTCAAGCCTTTCCCTCGGATCTACCCCAGCAAAGAAAACAGAGGTAGCAGCACATTACACTCGCTATTTCTCATCTTTACCCCAAATTTTGATATCATCCATTAAGTCGTCTTTTTCTCCCTCTTTCTTCTCTCTCACAGTGAACCCCAAACCACCTGGGATGAGGACACACCTCAGATGAGTCAAGGCCTCGCCCTGCTCTTCACGCCCCCAAACAAACAGGCAGTTGGACTCAATACTCCTCCTCATGACAATAACACAACTACCATGGATACTCTGTGTATGCATGTGTGTGTGTGTGTGTGTGTGTGTGTGTGTGTGTGTGTGAGTGTCGCCTCATACTGACTATGTGACCTCCGGCTTTTTCCAGTGTGGAATGTTTTGAATGTGTGTGAGGAGGAGGGCTCCCCCCACTCATACTCATATATACATACACTCCAGGGACAGTGACTTCCATTAGCTGTATCTAACATGACTCTTGACTCAGTTTGTAAGCGTTTCAGTATCTGAATATTTTGACTATTTCACTTCATCTCTGAGGCTTTTGTCCAGATATCATGGCCTGTCCCCTTTTTACAGCAGCACTTGGTAAGTCTGCATTTAATCCAGAAACACACACTTTGATGACAGCTAAGCTCTTTTAAAGACAGACTGTTGTCTAAGAAGAAGCTCCTCTTTTTAAGCGGTTCTTTAAACGTTTGACGACACGCTTCCACTATGTTCTTACTACACTTTTTTATAATGTTGAAGTAAAGACAGTCCTCTCAAAACGTCCCTTTGTTTTGGGAATCCTGTGACCTTTATGGCTGCAAGTAAACCTCATCTTCAACTCAATGTGAAAAAGTGAATACATTATAACCCTCTTCAGGGTATTCTAACCTTGGGGCTTCATACATTGTTGTACATTTAGTGGTGCTTTTCTGTGTTCCTGTAATTACTTTTATAAGTAAATAACTAGTGAATCCATAAACATGTATTAGAAGACATACAGACATGCCAGGACTATGGGAATGCATCTGTTTTAAGTTACACTGTTATGAATAGATAATGCATAAGATATACAGTTTCCTCTCTCCCAGTGTATTAACAACACTAACACCTGTGAAGACAGTGCCACCTGCTGGTTCAATGTGTAAAGTATTACAAGGTGTTACCACCAAATAAACCACAGTATTTTGTTTAAGACGTTGACAGTCATTTTATTAATGACATTGGTTGTAAAATAGAAACTAACTTTAGAATCTGCCCTGAACAGAACAGTCATTTGCATGATGAGTGAGCGTTGGTGTTCTTGCATAAAAGAAGTCAACCCCAAAGCTACAAAAACTGGACAGTCTAGATTGTAGTCGGCACCGTGGGAACATTTTCTGGTTTAAGGTGTGTGTGTGAGTGTGCGTGTCTGTGTGTGTGAGTGTGATAACTCAGAACAGCCTTCAGCTCATTGATACAACAGGTACAGTTATTCCACCATGCTCTTTTAGATAGTTTTGTCAGCAAAGAGTCAGATTTAAATGTCCCAAAACTTAGCAGGCTGATTTTGAACTCCATGTAAAGATTCATTTTTTTTCTCCATATGCGTTGAGAAGCCTGAATAAAATCAGTTGCAGGTGTAATGCACCTTTCTCACATTCTGACTTGTCAAACAGGTCTCTAATAACACCGATAATGGCTGGATTCCATTTAGGTGTACCTGTGCCACCGTCTCAGTATTGTGTATGCAGGCTTACTTATGGGAGCACTTACAGAAAATGAAACGGAGCTGTTGTGTTCTTGGTTACACCTGCTTTTCCTGCTGTGAGAAGTCATTGTGTCGGTCATGGAAAATGTCACAGATAGGTCACCCTCTAAAAGTGCCCTTTTGACTTCTTAGTAGAAGATTAATATACCAAAGCTCACATTCTCATGGCACTGGTCACTATGATAAGACTTACGCCTGATTTAAGGATATTTTAGTGAATACTTCGAACACTGTTTGTACAGAAAACAACCAATCATGATTGACCTCCTAAGTGGAATGATTTACCATACAGGAAAAAAAGTAAATAAGTCTTTTTCTATCATACTGGACCCACAAAAGTTAAACTGTATAAACATGGTGCAATTTTTATATTCATACATTACCAGCTGACAGGATGCACTGCCACTACAAGCTTTTACTCACTTTCTCTTCCTCCAGATGTTGTAGAACACTGACAACTGCTAGCAATGAAAAAATGATATGATATGTCACCCTGGTCTAATTTCCCTAAATGTAAATGCGCCACAGGAGATTTTCAATGTTCACATGGAAATAAGCACACAAAGATGCAATTATGTGTCAAAGCAAAACACCACTGAAATATTCAGATTTCAAGAAAACCTGTTGGCTCAAATCCCTCCACACAAATCTTTACACAGGAGTTTACATGGCAGACACCACACAAACACTAAACTGGCATCCTTTCTGGTAACCTGAGAGAGTCTTTGCAATAAACCACCACAGTGTTTCCACCATGAGTCTATGAACTGACTGGAAGAGTGCACGAATGAGAGACTTTAAAGTTCATCGTGTTTGTAGGTAAACTCTCTGGCGGATAAGAAACCGTCTTTGTTCTTATCCTCTTTGGCAAAGATATCCTCCATCATGTTCTCGTGTAGGGTGTCGTTAGGAGGGTAGCCATGACGCTCAAACTCTTTCCTCAGGTAGTCTTTCACCTGGTTAAGTGAGAGTAACAATGTATGTACAATGACAATGTATTAATATAGGTAATTAAATATAACAAAAAGAGAATATGTGCATTGTGTTGAGACTGACAAATAAATTCATCATCTTCACTGAACTTAGTTATGGTATTTCCAGTTGGTGGGGGCCTTTAAATGCAGGTCGCATGAGTGATTCACTTACAGAAGAGGCTGGCTAACTGATCTATTAGAGGAAAAATGTTTGCTGGGGAAAACGTGAGATTCACCTCATGTTTGGAGAGCTTCCAGTCATCGTTGAGGTCCATCTCCTGGAAGGACTCATGCGACCTCGGGCCATTTCTGATCTCAAGCACCTCAACTATGAAGGTCAGCGTGCTCTCAGGTGGGATCTTACCTGACCACAGACAACACAAGAAAGACAACTGAGAGCGAGACTGGCTATCACCTGAGGTTCCTGTAAGCGTATGAAGGTGTGAAAATTCTCCGCTCGTGAGTGAACGCAGCAAACACATAAGTTAAATTGTGAGTAAATAAAAAAGAAAGTGTGTGTGTTAATGAGAAGTAAACTAAAGTTAGTCATTTCAAGTCATTCAGGTCCATGTTGTCATAGCAAAGGTTAGTCAGGCACACAGAGGTAGATGTTACTGGTTAGGGTGGTGTGTGCTTACCAGGACAAAGAATAGTGTGTTGTTCACATGCTCCATGTTGAGAAAAGTGGGACTAAATACTGCTGAATGACATCTTCATTCAGTGTGCCAGTCCTAGAAAGCCATTCAAAACAAGACAGGCAGTACAATATACATACATGCATAGCATAAGTAACAATAATATTACTCTATTTCTTACATATCAAGCAGAGGCAGTGCCACATGTGTGTATAGCAGCATGCAGTGAAGCTTGCATGCATAAGCCGCAGTACCTTTCCCTTCCTTCCCATAGGCCAGGGCTGGAGGTATGACGAGTTTCCTCTTCTCTCCAGAGCACATGTCCTGCAGGCCTTTGTCCCAGCCTTTGATCACTTCTCGGATGCCCAGTGTAAACCACATTGGCTGCTTGTCACCATGGGATCGACTGGTGGACAGACACAGGGTGGAGAGCATTACAGATCTGTGAGAAGGTCTAGCAAACCCACCCCCCAGAGTCCACCTGTGCATCACTGCAGAACAGTTAAACAACTGTAGGTTGGTGCAGACAAGATTTTAAGAGGGTAAGAAACCCTCATTCTACCGACTGGGGACAGACCCTGGAGGCGTCCTTTTTTTTTTTCCCATTTTCATAAGTTTGTCAAACAGACACAGATGCAGCAGGAACAGCTTTCCTATCCTAAAGTATGTCCTTTTGTTTTACACATTGTGCAAATTAGCTGTAACTTTCCTAAAACAATAATAAACTGTTTTGGTTCAGATAACTATTAATTACGGAACTAATATTGTTTTGCTATTTCAAATTTGCTAAGATGGTTGTTGCTTACAGAAGTTTATTCTCGGCTGTACAGTATGTTAAATGTGTTGGTGGGATCAGGGTTAAAAATGCTTTATCACGTGACCTTAAAAGAGAGAGGCGTCACCTAGGAGACGTAACACGTGCGCACTTACATGAAAATGACCGGCAAAAGAGAAATATCATGTAATTCTTTTCTTTTTTTTAAACCATGATGGGTTAAATATGTCGAGCACAGTGAATGGCTTTCTTCATGAACACCTTTAGATACACCAGGAGAAACTTGTTTTCTAGCAACTTCTTAATTGAAATCCACTTTTATTATAAGACAGTTTGGCCGTCGTGAAACGTACCTGGAGTGAAACAGGGTCCCGTTCTCAAAGTACAATTCGTGATGCACCAGCAGGATGTCTCCATACTTTGATTTCCGATGACAGAGAAAAGGTCTGTGCATGACCTCTATCTCCACCTCAGCCTCGGGCAGCTTCCCCCCGCTGACAAACACCAGCAGAGAGGAGCAGAGCCAGCTCAGCACAGTCAGCAGCATGCCTCCACACTTCCCAACACACTGAGATGTTTTAACAAATGTGCAGAAGCAGCAGCGAGAAAGCGTGCAGCTTCTCCTCTACGTGGCAATTTCATCATGCATGTTGTTGCAGGAAGTCTTCCTCTGATTGGGCGCTTTTGCTCTTAAACCCCGCCCACACACGCTCCCTCTCACAGATCCCATTTGGCATCATCAGGAGTGAAGGCCTGATCTTTATTAGGGTACAGTGTTTTATGGAATTTACAGTCATGCAGGCAGATAATAACCTAATCACATTTAACTGAATTACTTCTGTGACTGAGCAGTTTCTTCATGCTGCAGCGATAATCAAAGGTGTTTTTCTTGCCGTTGTCGCAGTATGACATTCATTTTCCTCCTTTTGGGTATTTGAACGTTCACTTCAAGTGGGCCACACTTTGGCTAGTACATTTACAGCAAGTCAGCTGTGCACCGGTACACATTTACATGCAAAATCACAGCATTGCACTTCACAAATATATGTTTCGTAATACATTGCACATGAATAAACACATTTTCACAGCCCTGATTTGCATACTACAGTACATATAGTATCAGTAAGATCATTGCCTCTTTTGGGAAGGACTTTTTTCTCTCTGTTATTACAAAAGAAGTTGAGAACATTAGCTTATTTCTGTATCAACAGTCAGCAAGTCATACACATTGTTACTATTTCACATGATACAATCTTTAAATCATTAAAATGTTTCACACCATCACCAGTGTCAATAACAGTGCTGCAGCCGATGGAGTGACAGTAACAGGGAGCTGCCCCCTGAGGCCATTAAAAGAGCTTCCCCTCCAGGGCAGACAGTCGAATCAAAGCTGACTCCCAAGGCTTTTCATGGCTCAGAGCAGGAACAAGAGATCCCCTTTAGTACTCTCTCTCTCAGTCCATCAATATTATTTTTTAAGGGGCCAAGACTTCAGTAGAAATCCGAAGTATAATCCCCATGATCAGAAAGAGGAACTATAAAGTTGCAATCTGGCCATTTTCGTTCACTTTGCAGCTCAGGTGAAATACTTGCAACCAGTGGAATCAATGAGGCAAGAATCGGTGCATCTGAGCTGCCCAAAGGACCTGCAGAAGACACAGAAAATGATTTTTAACAAGTGCAACTGATTGAGTCATTGATAACAATCGGATTATGCTGCATACTTCCATATTTCCACAATTTTCTCTTCTAAAATACACACACAAAGCTTTCTTGCAGAGCGGTAGATGAGAAGATGAATACCACTCTCATCTGTATGCATGTCTGTATGCAAGGTTTGAAACTAGACGCTGGAGTCAATTAGCTTAACTTAGCATAAAGAGTTGAAACAGCTAGCCTGCTGCTATTCTGAAATTTTAAAATGATAGATTATAGTTATACAGGGAGTTAATGCATTTATTTTTTCTTTGCCGAGAGCAGTGAGTGCTTTTTGTATGGATTAAACAAAATAGATAAAACGTGTAAATTAGTGAGCTTTAGAGGTTCTGATTGGATGGGGCCAGGCTAACTGTTCCCTCCTGCTTCAGGTGTTTATACTAAGCATACTGACATGAGAGGGGAATCAATCTTCTCAACTCACAGCAAGAAAGCAAAAATGTGTTTTTCCCAAAAATGTGGAACTATTCCGTCATCCTGACTAATGCTAAGATAATGTACCGTCATCCCAGGACAGATTAAGAAACGGCAAAGTGTAAGTACAGTAGCTCATTCAAGTGACCTTTACAATCCCCAGATGGATGCAGTATGAACACGCTGCTGATAAAAAAGGAACTGCATTATGCTGTGAAATGTCAGTCTATAGTAGCACGGTGTACTCAAAGACATTTAGAGCAAATCAAGTGTATGTTTGTGTAGGCACTCTGTCAGTGAACATACCCAGGAAGATAGGATTTGCAGGTCTGATAACCAAAGTCCTTTCCATCACACTCCTCCATGCCTTCATGTCGGTAGCCGTCTCCACAGTAGGCCCACTTGCAGTCTGCAGTGACGGAGGAAAGGAGACGAGGAGAACAGAGCGTAAGTTAGGAGAGAGCAGGGGAGGGAAGGGGGAGAGAAGACGTTACTAATTGCTTTGGCACTCCTGAGTGTTTCAAGGATGCCAATACAGCATTTTCCTGCTAATTTAATTGAACAGAGAAGGAGACAGAAGTGGCAGGAAGGCAGGAAAAGAAAGGGTGAGATTAATGAAAGATCAAGGAAAGGTTTCAAAGTGCTTACTGCTTTTATTCTCAACCATGCGGGTCCAGACTGTGTGGTGCGCTGTAGTTATGCATCTCAAGAGCAGCTGTGCATGTGACAGCATGTTGGTGTTTGAGCAGCAAAAGCTACCCTGTATTTGGTGAATAGTCTGTTCCGTACATAGTTTTTGATCTTGAATCTTGGTACACTGTACATCGCATAACGGGGTATTAACTTAATCTGTGAATCACTCATTCATTATCCACTTTTTTTACATTATGGTTGTGTGTGTGCATGCCTTAATTAAGCATGCATGTAACTCACTGAGACAAGCATCAGTGACAATCTGGTTTCCATCGTCACACTCCTCTCCGTGCTGGGCCTGCACCTTTCCGTCTCCGCACACACCAACTCTGTCCGGGACTTTCTCTGTGGACTGGAACGGCTGGAAGGGCTGGACACGTTGTAAGAAAAACAATAACTTCACATTTCAGGCAATGAGAAATCCCCTGCAGTGAGTTTGGCTGTTTTGGTTTGCAGGAAAGATATCAAGCTGAAAGTGTCATGTAACCTGGTACATATAGTGGATGTCTAAAAATGAATTTTTAAACCAAATGTAGTTTTATCTCAAAAATGTAACTCAAGATCCACTTATTACCTTTTTCCAGAGTTTTCACTCACATCTCATGATCTTCCTCAGCAGATGGAATTTGCTCGGTTGTCATGCCAAACTTGATTATAACTGTATGACCAGAAGCTGGGACAACAACTGAGCCAATATCCATGATAAACAAAGCCCAGTGGGAGATCAACCAGGGAGTCTGTCTACCTCCATGCTCATTCATTATTTACAGTCTCTCTCTCTCTCTCTCTCTCTCTCTCTCTCTCTCTCACACACATTCTCTCTAGCTCTCTTCCCACCCCTCACTCACCAGCTGACTGTGGGCATTTCGCTCTTTCTCTTAAACCAATCATATTCTTGCCTTGATCCTCTCGAGCCATTCATCTCATCGCTGTCCAAGTTTAAAGGTTCTATGTACACGGTTCAGAGCCACTAGATGTCGCACTAGAGCATCAGCATCTCAGACCAAAACGAACACCCCACTGAAGCCATTGCTCTCGTTCGTTTGCTCTGTACAAGCGAATAAACAAGTCTGTTAAATGCCACCATCACATAAAAACAGGCAAAACATCCGTTATCCACATCTGTCCATGTCCACTGTGCAGCCTTCACTGGTCACGCAGGGACGTGTGGAAGCGAAAGAGGCACAGAGCAATAGCCGTTAGCTTGCCAACCCCTGGCGACGAGCTAAAAAGTCACCCATTTGTAGTTTTACTCTCCAACACCTTCATCCTCCACTCAGTAAATCCATCAGTAAACACCCAGCTCAAAGGCCATCCATCCCCCAGAGCTGACAGCAGCACAGCAGTACAGCTTCACAGTGCTTCTCTATTGGTAGCAAGAGGCATCACTCGGCTTTTTGTTGTTTGTTGTAGTTTTATATTATGTTTCAAACTGTGTGTTATTGGGCTACTCCCATAAAGGTGCTTTAATTTGCTAATTTCTTGGCTTACAGAGTCCTTCTACTGTGCTCATCAGACATTCTGCTAAATATTCTTCCAGATGTCATCACTAGCCTTCACCCCTTCAACACGACCACCACCAGTGTCTAGACTCCATCAGAGGGATATTTCTATAATATCATGCATCTCTACCCCCTTTTAAAATCATGACATGTTGATGGGGTCAAACCACCGCAGACTATATATCTTCCACTATCATTCATCTGTCAGTAATCTTTTTGATCACTCTTTAAGCCTCGAGTATATGTATATGTCTGAACACAGAAGACTGCAGGAAAACTCCTCAAAGAGCTAGTAAGTGGACCTTCAGTTGATATTCTAAATTTTTTTTTAACAAACTGAGTTCTGAGGTCACTAATAAATTGTTGTCCAGTTTTAGCCTAGATGCATAGTTGATTCAATGTTCATTTATGTCAAATCAAAGTACAGCATCCAGACCTTGTTACGTGAAAATGTGTAGCGTTACAGCTCAGCTACCTGTATGGGCTTCCATCCATCTTTATCTTTGAAGTAGAGCACTCTCTGATCCTTCCTGAAAGCTATTGAGTTATCTACATGTAGGCGCTCCATCTCCTCCTCACTGTTCACCACAAATATCTGCAACCATACACACGGGAGAATGTGAAAGCCTGACAGGTAGTAACTGATTCAGCATAAACACAGAGTCACTTCAGAGGGTAATATTGTAATGAAATCATTTTTAAGTAGAGTAAAGCAGTCTCTCACTGCAGGGACTTTAGGGGAGCCGCCGCGCTGTGTGTAGCTTCCAAAAGGAGCATTATTTGTTCCAAGAGTAGAATCACAATCACAGCGACCTGGTTGACCTGGAAGACCTTTCTCTCCCTTTTCCCCAACTAGATAGAGACCTGCACACAAAAAAAAACATGTACAGCAATGAAACACACATATATGCACGACACTTTGATACAATACACTATAAACTGTAATTTAAGGCTGTATAAGTGTTTGCGTTACTCTACCTGAGGCAGGTGGACCAGGTGGACCGGGATGGCCGTTTGGACCTGGGGGTCCCTGGGGGCCCATGGCTCCTGAGGCTCCAGTCTGGCCCTTCGTGCCCTGTGCAAACAAGGCAACTTCCCAATATTAGACAACACACACACTGAAGGTGACCTCCATGCCACCACCACAGCTGCGATAATCTAGTCCACGGGAAAAGATGTGTGTGTGTTTGTGCATGTGCGCATATATAAATGTGTAGGGTGGGAAGATCTAAGGTGCCAAGGACCCACCAGCCTCGACGGAAGTCTATACATAGAGGAAGTGAGACTTGAGTGACTGAATTAGACATCGAGAAGACATAGTTCTCAGCTGACAGAAGGGGGAAGCGCACCAGGGCTACAGTAAGTGATGCTGCCTGGGTGTGTTTGAAATGTGTGAAACATCCGATGCCAATATACAGCTTACACACAGGCCTCTTCAGACCTGTTACGTGTCAGACACACCCTTAATATACAGAAGGATCCAAACAACCGAGACATCATTCTTGTTTTCTCGTCTTTCTTCACCTGTTTGCCTCTCTTCCCAGGCCGTCCAGTTGGTCCCCTCTTCCCTGAGACTCCTGGCTCTCCCTTTGGTCCCTGCTCACCCTGGGAAAGGAAATGAGGAATAATCAGTTTAAATCCTTTTCCGTATTCATTACTGAATCACTCTTACCTTCTGCCCAAGCATCCCAGGCAAACCAATGGAACCCTAAATAGAGACAAAATGAGAACCTGATGTGAGAAAAATGATTAACTCAGCAGAGCCGTTACTCATAAATGTTTACTGTTGATTTTATTGGTCTCTGACATAGAGGGCTCAGGAAAGTTTGAAATGCCATGAACCACTTCCAACCAATGATTGGAGAGTTTTTCTCTGCCTAATCAAATGATTAAATCCATTATAACTCAGCATGAGGTGAAGAGCTCATAGTTAAAGCCAAGCATAAATGGGCTGTGAAGAGTTATTCAACACAATATGTTCAAAAACAATTTAAGGATATGCAATAAAAGAAAATTAAATTTCTCCACCAACCTTATCGCCTTTTGGTCCCGCTGTCCCACGCTCACCACGAGCCCCCTTTTACAAATAAAAACAGTGACAACAATTAAATGAAGGATTTAATAGTTTTGTAGTGAAAACCATGTGTGCTGTGACAAGTTATTGTACCTTCTCTCCTTTGTAGCCTGGCAAACCCTAAAAAGATACACGAGGAATAGAACAGCAGATAAGATTAAAAAAAAATGCAATGATAGTCGATGAAAGACTAACAGAGTATTTTTTCTTTCTTCACATACACATAATGTGTGTATGATGTTGTAAGAACGTGACTAACCTTTGACCCTGGTGGTCCCCGTAGTCCAGGTAATCCCATGAGTCCTGGATCCCCTTTCTCACCCTAAAAAGTACATAAATATGTGACAGTTCTTTCTGTAGTTGTGACATGTACATAAAGACTTCAATGTGACACGGTACACCTCGAAAACATGTTAGTACCTGGAGGGATACCATGAGACTTACCATGGGCCCTTCTGGACCAGGCCATCCTGTCAGTCCTTGTTTCCCTGGGAGGCCCGGAGCCCCCGTACGACCCTACAGAAGCACAAACATCAGCGCCAGCACTTTAGACTTCTCATGTTTTAAATTGCACAAAGGATTTTGTGACAGACTCAATTTCTTGTTGAGTGTAAACAGTCTGATCTTCAACATAAAGACGTTTTAATCTGCTTTTCTTAAATATAATCTAATTTGCATTGTGATACATTATTTAAATGATCAATTCAACAGGTTTATTTGCTTATTTTGCAGAGAGTTAGATGAGAAGATAGAAACCGCTTTGATGATTAAACACAATATATGAAGTTAGCACGACAAAGTTAGTCATTTAGAATAACTTAACACAAACACCTGCAGCTCTAAAGCAGACTAATTAATATGTTACATCTCATTTGTTCAATCCGTACAAAAACCTGAGTGTAAGAATGACAAATTGTGGTTTCATGGGGGTTTATGTGATGGACTATTTCTTGGCCAGGTGTAGTAACTTCCAGGACTCTCGTCTGTTTGCCTCCCAGCTAACTCTTGGGAAGAAAGGAAATAAGTGCATTTTCCAAAATGTCAACTTATTCCTTTAAATTTTGTTCTTTGCTAAATACGTTGTTTGATCTGCCACTTTTCATGTTTGTCAAGATGCTTCTGTCATGGCCCTATTCGCCAAAAAAAAGGAGCTCCTGATTTTCATAGAGACTAACCAGGTGAAGTAAGGGTCAGAAACAAATAAGCAAGTCAAACTCAGCCAACTATGATTTCCTAATCGGACATGACGGAGGACAAAACTTGGCATGCAAAGCTTTTAACATTGCCACTGATATTTGCTAATTAGTGGACAGGAATAAAGGCTTAGTCGATCTTGCTCTATCGTCAGATCCCTGCAAGCGGGAGAGCCAAATATATTACCTAACAGCCTTGCAGCTCTGGGGTGCTCCGGATGAGCACCCCAGAGCTGCTGCCATGCTAGCAGCGTGCTCTCATTTAGCTGCCTGTCATTAAAACAGCAGCCTGTAGAGACACCGTGGACCTGCAGCTGTGTGGAGAGATTTATTATGGAGAGCAAAAGCACTTAGAGAGATTAAAGTGCAGAAGTGGAGTGCTGGAGAGCCTGGATCAGCAAGACTGGAGTCCAGTACAAGGACTAATGGAGCCGGGCCAAGGAAAGAAGGAGAAAGAAGAGGACGGCGCGGAGGAAAAGGAACGAAGAGAGGGGAATGATAGAGACGCGAGGAGCAGGAGGATGACGGGAGACATCCAGGGATGGGATCGAGCTTCGCTGCGCGGTCCACTGAGACTGATGTAGCATGACCCATTTAGCAGCTGCAGAGGATATTCTGAGCACATCAACAGACAAATCACATCACAGAGATTGAGGATGCACAGAGGGGACAACGGAGGCAGGGAGAGGGATAGATATCCAGATCCCATTATTCCAAGGACATGCGAGATGGACCAGAAAGTGGCGAGCGAGAGAACGGGACATGCAGGAGGGGAGGAGCGGCTCACCTTTGACCCCGGACGTCCAATTTCTCCCTGCAGGAGGACAAATGAGGGGAGAGGAGATGTAGCGCTCGTTAGAGCGGAAAGGAACACAAGGACACACGCACAAATGCTTCTACAGCAAAATACATTAGAGACGAATTTCAAGACTTAGAAAAACACAAAAAAACACATATCACATACCTTTTCCCCTTTTGGTCCCCTTATACCGGGTAATCCATTCGAACCCTGAAAAATGACACCAACTTTATATTCAGCTCACATATTCTAACAGAACATGGTGCTTTTATGGAAAAATCAATACTAAAAAGGTCATTTTGTTTAATTTATATGCGTCTTTAACAATATTTCCATATACTGTCTGAATGGCTACATCAGGCTGATTCCACTGATTCAATCATGCTGAAAAGTGGTGCAGCCACTAATGTGCGGTTTCCGACACCATGTAGTATTTTGATAACGGGCCTTACCTCTGGGCCACGGGGTCCTGGGGGTCCTGGAGGTCCAGATGAACACCCAGGTATCACAGGTCTCTGTTTTTCCCGCTCCTTTCCTCCAAGAACACTTGGATCTAACATGCTAATACCATCCTTAAATCAAACAAAAGGTGGTCACAAAAGCATGTAAATGAGGGGTGTGAGTGTGCTTGTGTGTTAGTGAACACCTACCAGGCTGCCCCGCTTCCACAGCTGGGGTGGCGGAGGGAAGAGCGGCGGCGGAGGCGGTGACATGAGGCAACAGGGTTCAAACCTCAACGGCTCACCCAGCAACCTGAGGGCTGAGAGGACACCAGGAAGCATCACAGACGGTTAGCAGAACATGCAACATGCTCTGTGATGTCACACACACACACAGCACACCCACATGACTTACTTGAGCGGCCCATGAAGATGCTGTCCATGTGGGAGTGACGGGACAGGGCCCACGCAGGACACAGAAGAATGTGGAGGGACACTGCAAGTCTGACCAGGTCCATCCTGCCAATCTAACTAAAACACACAACACAGGCTGCAAACACACACACACACACACACACACACACACACACACACACACACACACACTCTATTTCTACTGCCTGAACTTAATGCACTTACTGGCAGCTGTCACTTTTCCTTACTCACTCTGGGGGGTGTCACTATTTGATCACTCCCTTAACCTCAGGCCTGCCTCTCTCTCTCTCTCTCTCTCTCTCTCTCTCTCTCTCTCTAGCCCTTAACATAATAAACTTGTTGCAGCTCCACACTGCAGCAGATGCAGCCACCTCTGTAATTCCAGCCGTGCACCAACACCCTCAGTGCCAGAATTAGACCCGATGGGTGAAGCTGCCACTCAGGCTCATTAGGACCAATTTATAACAGAAGTCATAGTGATAATAGTGACAATAGTAAAGACGTCACAGGTTCCTTCACACATTTCCAGCATGCTCACATTTCGTCTGATGAATCCAGCTCAGTGATAGTGGATGCCAGAGGATGCTGGAAGTCCTAAAATAATAATAATCTCGTGTCTAACCACGTGTGTTTTGCAGGAAACATGCTGCACCGGGTTCAGCCTTTAATGTTCAAATAATATGGCTCTTCTGTTTTATCTGATTAAAAACTACGTTGCCTTGTTGTACCTACGAGCCAGGAGCGTTTAAGGGAAACACCTACATCCATGGTTTTGAATGCACAAGATCCTCCTTACCTTCCACTTGTAGACACGCTGCCTGACGCTCCTCTCGCCTAAATGAAACGCGCGGTGTGCAGCCACACAGTCTGAGGCTCCTCTGACATCTGGACCGCTAATAAATCTGATCCATTTATCGACAAGCTTCTCTCCCTCCGCAGGTCAGAAACAACACAGCCGGGCAGGAGATGTTTCTCCCCAGCGGAGGCCAGTGAGCGGAGGCTGCGGAGTCCCGGCGGGTCTGGAGGCTCGCGGCTGTGGTGTCTGTGGATCGGCACTGACATTTGCGTTATAGTCGTCGGGCACGTTTTGTGATCATTTTGGTGCCGGAGGAGAAATGGCGCCCTCTGCTGGACGTTTGGGTTCACGAAGAAAATAATAGTAAAATCAGTAAATATTCTTACATAACTTCACTGTCCTTTATTTAGACGTATTATGATATATTTATATCTGACAATACAGGTATATATATATATATATATATATATATATTATATATATACACACACACACGACTAAAACTGTAAAGGTGTATTTAAACTTCACTACATCACTGACACATCTCATATTATTCTTTAAAACTACAGCATGTGGTGACACAACAGACCTTATGATGCCCAACTAATTAAAATATATAAAGTAAATATTAATACAAGACTATCTGGACACTTCATTTCAAAGTGGAGGGAAATAATAAAATCAGATTGTGGAGAGAATGACCCATGTATTATATTTTATTGCCACATCCGTTTACTCCTTAAGTCAAGGTCACGGTATTGTTTAGAAAAGAACTAACAGCACAGCAACAGTAACTCAGACAAAAAGAATATGATATAAATGTAGACACTTATAGGTTCTTATTAGACCAAGTTTAAGGACCGTAAATAGAGCAAAAAAACGTTTTTCTGTAAATTACAAATCGATTTGCCCTCACTGATCCTGAGTCAGAAACACACTTGAAAGTAGAAAATGTTTGAATATAAAATACACACATTTTAAAGTGCAAATGTAGAACAATAAAAGCGATCACTCACAGTGGCTTAGAAAAGAGGAGAAAACAAAGTAGATATTCCACATTCTCAACACATTTTTCAAACCCATTTTGAGAATATAGGAAAAAACTGCGGAGACTTAACAAGCCGTAAACATGACAGAGAAATAAAGTGATCGACAGTGCGGCAAGAGCTAAAGTGGCAAAAATGAAAAGTGTGCAGTTTCTGTGCAAGCGGAAGTCAGAACAAACAGCTCTGTTTTAAGAGCGTCCCACAGGAAGGCTGCCTCTTTCAGAAGAGTCCACCAGTCAGAGAGGAATGACTCATGTGATAATCAAAAACAGACTCCTGCACAAAAAATAAACAGTGTGGCAGCAATGTTGTAGTGTAACAAAATGTAGAGAAATTCATTTTAAAAAACTATTTCTATTACTCAAAATTAAAATGTTTTTGTAAATGTACAGTGAGCTGCTCCTGTCCACAGCTGAATGTGTGTGTGTGTGTGTGTACATTAGGAGGTGGCGTCCTTTAAATAGGCTATAATGTCCTGTCTTTCCTTTTTCTTTCTGATCCCGCTGAAGATCATCTTGGTACCAGGAATGTACTTCCTAGGGTTTGTAAGGTAGATATTCAGCGTTTCCTCATCCCATACGATACCTAAAAGAAAGGAACAAACACGTGAAGGTTTTCAGTGTGTGAGCTTATCTGCAGAATATGTCACAAATGTTTCTGGCGGCGATGTTTAGGTTTTACTGCCTCCTGTCAGTGCGGGGCCTCAGAGTCAGAGCTGCCCTGCCTGTTCATACCTGCTGCTCTGACTGTCGGGTGTAAAAAAACACACCGACAAAGCTGCTCCTACAGCTGCAGCCAAGACACAATTATTGCACATTCCTAAACATTCACATGGACATTTATGTGTTGTATTATGTTATTATGTTACATTCATGGGATCAGAGGTATCTCCATTATGAAAGCAAGGAAAAACTTTCTCTCAGGCATCGAATGCTGCCATGCACTAACTTTTACAAACTTCTTCCTGCAGGTTGACTGTAGCATGGTGCTTTATCACAGGGGAAAGTCCTTTCCACCACAATTTTACTATGACAAAAGTTTCCCCATTATGAGACATATGTGGTCAAAGTAACCTGATTTGTTCTGGCTGAGTGGAAAAAAACCCAAAAAACATTATCACACTTAAAGTTTTTATTTGGGAGAACATTACGTTGTATTGCAATGGTTTATATTTCACTTATTTTACCCCACATTACACTAGCGAGCACAAAACAATGTATTTCCTACATTTCCTAAACCATAGCTGAGCCGATTGTTACCATTTGGAAAGCAAAGAAACAAGCAGTTAAATCAGTAATAATATAATATTAATTCAGGACAAAAGATGGAGAACACATCCAGACTGCACTCCTGTTTCTAATTTGTCTTTATTTCCCTGCTGCTTTAGTTGCATCTCATGCTGCTGCACACTGATCCATACCTTTGTCCACGTTGGCCTGTGTGTAGGAGAAGCCGGGGGCCTGTCCTGTCTTCCTCCCAAACAGACCCCACAGGTTGGGCCCCGTCTTGTGGCGTCCCCCCTCCTCCACCGTGTGACACTGGGAGCATTTCTGCACAAACACCTTCTTCCCTTTCTTGATGTCCCCCATGACCAGCAGCTGGGAGGAGAGGAAGACACCCAGTCAGCTGTGGGACATTCATGTGCAGCTGCACAGTGAATACAAGTGAGACACAGGACCGAGGCACAGTGGAGCCCGGGGCTGATGGGTAGTCGCTCAAACTTCCGGATTGTTGTTAAACAAGTCATGAAACATGGGCTAGTTTGAAGCCCGCAGATGGTAAAAGACTAAACTGGAGCTAAAACTGACCAGAAAAACAGTACACAGCAGAAAGTGAACACCAACTCCAAACCGGAAAACATAAAACAGGGATCCCGCTGCGACTGAAAACATCGACATACGATTAAAAAAACCACTGCGTGATAAAACAGGAAAAACACAAGAGTCTAATGTTTAATTCAACACAGACACACAGTCTGTGTTGAATGGTGACGACAACACGGTGTTTCTTCCTGTGTTAGACGGTGAAAACACACTAAAGTCACCAAAACAGCAGCCTCACCGTACCTGTGTGGAGTTCAAGTCCCTCCAGGTAGAAACCTCCCGCTCTTTTCCGAGTCAGACTTCTGGGATTCGTGCTGTTGTTTGATGGCTCTAAGTTTGAAGCAGCTTCTAGTTGTGGCCACTTTGTTTCATAGACGCGACCGGGTTTGAACCTAAAAGCTGAATATCTCAGATTTCAGATGGGAGCGGCCAAACCAGGCTGGAATCAGATGTGATACAATTTATTGCGCAACTGGCTTCAGAGCGGGTCACACCCATTCAGTCACAGGCAGGTATGTTCCCAGTGTGGGATGGTGCGTTCACTGCTCCAGCCCTGAGACAGAAGATGGATTAGCTGTTAACAAAACAAGACCAGTTGTTTCTTTTATTTCATTTTATTTATTTGTCTGGCATTCATTATAAGGCTGATATTACAAGGGTTCATGTCCTCAAGCGTGACTGAGTGGCAGCACTGAAGCAGCAGAACAAGTTTCCCCCCCATCAGTGACATCTGTGATCTTCCTCCTCCTCTTCCTCACACAACCTCAAAGACCTGTGGTGGGATGTAACTAAGGCCATTTACTCAAGTACTGTACTCAAGCAACCATTGTTGTGCTTTATTACTCCACTACATTTATTTGACAGCTTTTTACAATGTGAATTTTTCACACCCTTTCTGCCCAGTGAAAACCAACTAACTCCAAATTTGGTAAATTTAATCTGAATTTTTCCACTAACGTGAAGGACTGTGTGTTCCTTTACTGGCACACACACAATAAAATGGTGGCTATTCAGCAGGTTCTCTGGGTTGGTTCAGGGGCTTAATAGCACCGCAGCTGTACAAGAACTTGTTAAGCCCCTGCTTGGTTCTTTACTGCTTCTTTAGCTTAGTTTAGTTTAGTCGGGTAAAGGTTTACTTTTGACAAAAGATAGGTAAAGATAGGTTCTAATAGCACTAAAAGTGGTTCCCTTATGATTCCAAGCCAAATAACCACTTTTAGTGCTACCTAGCACCATTGTAGTTTAGTGTCCAGAGAAAAGGGGTGAGGCACTGCCACCTTAGTTTACCTCCCACTGGGAGAAAGGCAAAGGACAATATCTTCTAAATCCATAAGCTGTATAGTTTATGTTTCCCTTTGGTCACTTGAAGAGTTGTAAAAATGATTTAAGTACTGAAAGTTCTAAACCTGTAAGTTATACCCCTAGTGTTAGTTTGGGAACTCTGCAGTTATTTCTCTGAGGGGACTTTGGACTTGGTGTTTGTCTCCATCTAGTGTTCAGTATCTGCTACATCTACAGCTTGCTTGATTAAAAATAAGATACACTAAAAACAGTTAATTATTGAATATAGGTGAGTAAGTGTGTGGAGGTAAGTGTGGACCAGCAAAAAAAGAGACTTAATGAGTTTTGAAGAGAGAGAAAAATATATTAGTTCTAAATTTCTCTAAGAAATGAAAAAAAGATGCCAGATCCCTCACTCAGACACTGTCCAACCAACTTGAGGCAAACGTAGATACAAAAAAAAGTTCTAATAACAAAAGTAAGTAGGACTCAGTAAATAAGCAAAATAAAAACCAAACCACACACTTGAAACTTTTATTATTATTGTTTAGATGCATTTCCTGACTCAAACTATTTAAAGGCACATTTAAATATTTCATCTTGCTAATCTATTGTTTGTGGATGAACATTTGTCTTTACAGTAAAAACACTGTGTGCAGATATTATATTCACATGTTATAGTAGACCTCAGTGTTGGCCTACGTAATCCTCTTTCATCCTTTAAAGGTTTTTTTCTTGCATCTCCAGCTCTCCTGAGCTGTTGGTTAAGTCAAAATCTTCAGCCCTGTGGGAGGAGAAGACACAGTTTGTGTTATTCATAACTAGCTAAGTGACTAGCTGAGACTGGACTGGACATTTTAGATGTAATAACACAGATTAAATGAATCTCCACAAACCAAACAGTTATGGTATCATTTTTGGAAACACGTATCTATGTCAGTTATTAAGAGTTGCCTACCAGTGCCAGCCAGTGTTCAGTAACTGTGCACTGGCCAGAGTCCTAAGAAGGCTCCAGTAGAGACTCTTTCTCCCAGATCTCTGAGGCTGCTCTGGGTTCGGTGCTTCTCGGACACCAGGGCACTGGGCACACATTTGAGTCAGTTCCCAAGACCTCCCAAACCTCTGGGGCATGTTGGGGGTCGAGTTTGGGGCCCTGTCGTCACCAGAGAAGCTTTCCCTCCCAAAGCGCATGGGCATGTTGGCGTGCATGTGGAGAGGTTTGGCGGTGGGCGGGTAGAGCCTGATGATGGACGGGAGGCTGATCTTGCTGGTGGTGGGGGACACGTGTATGTTGAAGCTCTTGAGATCCAAACTCCTGCGGATTTCACCTTTTGACTGGAAACAAAATATGTTGAAGTCCATGTCAGTTCGATTAGAGAAAATTTGGATAAGTTTCTCCTGGAGCTGAAACGATGAGCTGATAAGAGAAACACCAGAAAAAAAGCAGTTGATCCTCTTTTGAACCATTTTTCAACCAACACCCAAACATTTCCTGGTTCTATCATCTCAAATGAGTTGATTTCTTGGTTTTCTTTGTCATAAATGATGGTTAATCATAAGTTAGCAATATTTTAGGCTTTTAGCCAAAGGTTAGATAAAACAAACAATTTACATAATTCATCTTAGGCTCACTTTTGGGTTTTCTCAGAACTTTTGTCATTTTATTGACAAACTTATTAATCATTTAATCAAGAAACCAAATTAACTGTTAGGTTTTACCATGAATATTCCTCTCTTTACCAGTCACATCATTTTATAATATCATTTCATATAACACAGCAGTAATTGAATGGTTTCAAGGGTAAGCAACATCAGACGTTTTATTTGACTAAAACGTGCCAGTTGTCAGTCATTTTATCTACTGGCCAGTGATGAAATAAAACCAACAATGCATTTACTGTTGCTCTTTTAATTTAATGTAAAACAAAATGGGTGAATGTGATATTATTGGATAGCAGGTGAGTTCTAACAGTGTCTTACAGTTTTTAACCCAAAGAGTGGATCATTCAGGAGTATAGTATAACAATATTTCAGCTAATGAAACTTTCATGGTCTTGACAGCTGTGGTGCAGAACACAAGGAGTGTTGGCATTTATTATTTTCTTTTTCATATCATTATTTTCTCTATAAAATGTGCAAAAATAGAGAAAAAGAAAATTAAATTCCCAGAGCCCAAGGTGTCATCTGACGTCTGACCAGCCCAAACCCCCAAATATTCAATTTACTATTATGACAAAAAGGAATAAATCCTCACTTTTTAAATGCTGGAGATTGTTTGGTGTGAAAAATCATCGATCTATGAATCGATTGATCTACTTTTTGGCTGTAAAGGCCAACATAATGTGATGAATCCAGCCTCCCAAAGGAAGAAACATCTCTGTGTGGTTTATTAATCAACTCTCACCTGTTGGTGCAGCTGCTTCCTCACCGTGTGTCTTCCATCGTCACTGCGCAGCAAAATTTTATCACTGTCGACTGACTTCCCATAAGCCTGCGAGTCAGACGTCGCTGCCCCTCCGAGGCCCCCCAGCAGCAGGAGTCCTAACAGAAACACAGAGGTCAACATGATAACAGCAGGAGACACCTTCTCTCAGGACAGCATGCCTTATTCCCTGCTCACCACACCGTGCCCTGTTATTAAAGACCCCTGACAAGACAGTGCGTCACCTGTCGCATGAGATAAAGGCACCCATACACATACAAAGTGACACACACACACACACACAGATATATACACATTCAGTCACAGCCTCATTTGAACTGAGCAAATTCCTGCCTCAGTAATCATCCAGCTCTGAGGAATATATTTGAGAAGGTATGCATGTCCTAATTGGGCTGCTGAATGAATCAGTCGGCATTTATTTCACTGCAAAATTTAAAACAGCTGCTCATAGGAAATACTGAAGAGCAGCACCATTCATATTCAGTACAGGTGATACTTGTATCTGCCACTTACAGGTAAAAGGTGCTTTGATGGATTGATGAATGAAAGCATGGCAAGCAGCACTGAAAGCAGCAGCTACACAACTAGATGTTTTGTGGTCTTTCATTCATCTTTTCAGTCACGTCTCTGCCAGCTGTTTGATGCATTCAATAGTTTCCTTTATTTTCCATAGAATGCAGAAAAAAAAGGTTTAGAAAGCAAATATTTAATGGTTTGTTTGTAATGCTACTCTGTAACATTAATCACAAGTGTTACTTTATATTCCTGTTAGTTCTTCTGTAGCCATTATTTCACTAGTTCCTTTTTAACTCTTTAATTTAAAACTACACCTTAACTTGGTCCTTCGACACCTTTATTGTCATTATAGTTTCATCAAGTTACTGGTTGTGGACGCTGCCTGCAGTTAATGGAGAGCTCCACATATAATTTTGCTGATTGATGGGAAAAGGAGCACAGATTTGTGGTTAACGGCCTTGTTTGATACTATAACCTGCAGAAAGAAGAAAAACAGTGAAATGTGAGATACATGCATTAAGAATGTTTTTTGAGATTCACCTCTAAGATATAACATTGCCACTTGTTACTACTCAAAATTTGAATCATAAAATAAATACTTAAAAATGGCTCAGCAATTTCCTAAAACAGCTGGGTGCTGTAGTTCTTAGAAAACATTGGTCAAACTGGAGAAAACGTTGCATTTCTTTTATTTTGCCTCTTCTTCTTGAGTCTTAACACTTAAAGTGGTATTCTGGCAATTATGCATTGCAGTTCCAGGAAGTTGGGTTAGAAAAGATGCAAGGTATCCAGACACTCTAATTAGGGTAAATAAAAAACACGGGATCCTGCACTTCCCATACAATGCCATGCAATGTAAAGCAGGATTTCTATAAACATATAGTTCATATAATTCATCTTCTATGAACTCCAAGCCAAACCCATGATGATGACTTGACAAACTTCGTCTGGGGATGACAGGAGACAATGTACAACTGGTTTCACAGATTGCGTGGTATTGCCCATGAAAACTCCAATAAAAAAGACAAAACACACAAAAAAACCCAACAAAAAACAAAACTGATCTCTCTATGTTTGATTTGTGCAGTGCCCCTTTAAGTTGATTAGCCTAACAAGAATTAGATCAAAGATGAATTTATCTCATGTTGTTTGAAGATATGTCATCACAAACTAATTGGACATAAATACCATTTATATACTGAAATGCAGCAATTATTATTTTATATTATATCTAATTTACTTATAAGTTTTTCATATCCGTTGTTGTCAACTGAACATTGTCTCGTTTTATTTTGTCTATTTTATCAGCCAACAGTCTAATTCAATAGCTCACAAAAAGGACTCAAACTGGATCATATCTCGTCTTGCAGTTCACGTGTTTTTGGTCCAGTTTCAGAGCAAATCTCTAAAACAACACTAATGACGGGAGGTATTTTCTGCCTCTCTGTTTGCTATATATAACTGCTTATGTGCCATGTATTCAAACTACTGTATCTAGCAACCATTAAACAATTCAGTTTTCACAACAAGTATTTGCAACACAGGCGTGCGTCGGGCTGCTGCCACTCGCCATTCCTGTTTCTGAACGTGTCCATAGTGTATTTAGATGCACAAATGACTCACTGGAGCTGTATTTGCATCCTGAGCAGACAGAATGTGAGGAATGCCTGCTGTGAGACACGGGGTGATAATGACAACCCATAGGGAACTTTAATTTGATCCGTGCGTCATGACCCTGACATTGTTGCCATTTCCCATGTTGCCATGTCCAGTCCTACCTCTGAGCACATTTAATACGGTGATTCAAAGCATCTAAGCGGAAAAGTATCCGAATCTCATCTGGTTTTAGTGATTCAGTATTAGCCTTGAGATGTTTTTTATGGCTGTGGTTTCAGTCTATCTTTCTATGTTATCATTTACCTCCCACCTCTCCTCAGCCCTTCTCTTTGTGCTCTCCCTCCCTGACCCCGGCCCCAGCTCGCAGACTATGGGGTCTGGGATTTACGATCCTGTCTCCAACACTTATCCAGAGTCTTATCCGTAGAGGGCTTCCCTATACCTCAAGCTCTCCCTTTGTTCTTTCACAGAGCTCTCCGAGCACTCCCTCAAAGACCTTGTTCTCTGCCACTGTAACTCTCTTCTCTTAATGTTTTTAATGTACATCAATCGCCACCCCAGCGGCCTTTTCATCTTTCCTTTTTCTTGCTTTTGGGCCTCCTCTCCCTCCCCTCTTCTCTGCCTTTGCACTTGCTTCAAAACAGACGCAGTATCTCTGATAGAAATACAGCCATGCAGACTTGATTTAATACACCTTGAACCCCCCATATGCAACGTATTTTTGATTTATTTTGCATCCATGTTTCATATCAGTTATGTAAATGACGTAGATTTTCCTGGATCATTCACCTGTCTGTCTTTTGATCTAATTTTTGTGAACTCCAGGAAAACTCATTAAGAATACACAGAAGAAGGAAAATATAGATAAAGGAGGAATTAAAGAAGAGGCAGAAAGGGACAGACACAGGAAGCAGCATGAAACAGGCCACAAAGACACCGTTGATCCTCTCCTGTCTCTCTGTCTCTGTCCGGGATCTGGCAGCCTTCCCAGAATTCCTCTTCAGGACCGGGACACCCTCGGATCCCCGGGATGATTTGTGGGAGTGTGCTGTTATCCCACTGTTGAGCTGATTTATGTGGAGTTTTATCTTCCCCCTCACTTAGACATCAGCTGGGTCATCATCACAACACTTTACATGCCCGTACACTCAGCGAGGAGACACATTCATCAAGCCTTTGTGACGGGTTATAGTTTTATCAATGATCAAATCCATTTCTGCAGGATTATGATGTATGGGAAGACGCGCTGACGCCAGACAGACAGACACACAGTCTCACACTACTCTATGTGTGGCCGGTGTAATTCTGTGTTGCTGTTGTGATTGTGGTGGACGATAATGATGATGTCTCTCACATGACCACATCCGATTAAAAAAAAAAAAGAAAGTGGCCGAATAAGAACTTTGAGCTTGTGAAAGGTTCAGGAGATGGATGTGGAGACAGGAAGTGGTACATACTGTACTGTACCTTTCTTTCCTGAGGAAAAACATGAAAGAGTTCTGTGCTAAAGCATTTAACCTGTTACACATGCAGAGGCCTGAGCATTTTTGGAGCTTTAAGCAGAATTTGACACCCCCTCACACACTTAAAGCAAAAGACCATAAATTGTCCTGGTTAGTGTTCTTCCTTAGACAGGTGGTAAAACTGTACCAAAACAGGAAAAGACATGATATTACTTGAAAGACAAAGCTGGCGATATATGTTTATCATTTTCAACAAGTTCCAAGAAAAGACCAAAAAAAAAGGGATATGTTCTTTCTCAAAACTCTCCATCTTAGCCAGCTTGTACTGATTACTGCTGAAACATAACTCCTCCTACTATAGTGTATAAGTGGTCTGAAATACTTACATTTAAAAAAAAAAAAGGGGGCTACATTATTTGATTAAAAAGCTGGGAATTGTAGTTTTTAGCAAATATTACTCAACCTGGAGTAAATTGTGCATTTGTTGAGGACTATTTTCAGCTGTCACTGTAATAGTCACAGTACATTTTCATGGGATCGTCTCAAAATAAACTTCAATGTGCCCGTTCATCGTAATAAAAAAATGTCAACTACTTCAAGTGGACAATAGTGGAGCTCTGTGGCACAGAGGAATGAGGTGTACTGTGTCAGGTCTGGGCTGCACAGACAATACATGTTGGAAGGACCAATTCATAGTCGGTTTTAATGTTTTCATGGAGTGTCACTGTTTGGTAAAAAACTTAATTTGGTGTATTTTCACATTTTCTTACTTCCGGAAAAGCTAACATTTTGTAGAAATAAGTTTTTACTGGACATCAGCACCTCAGAGCAGCTGTTTAGTTTGCCTGTGCCTTGGTACAGCTCTGCATGTAGACAGTAGAGATATACACATACGTCATGGCTCTTAATTCTATATATGATTCTATATGATTGTAATTTTTAATCAATGATGCCATCAGTCAGTTTATTTTCATTTTCAGGAGTCCAAACAAAAGTTATTGTGCTTTCTGTCATCCCAGGACACATTGTTGAATGCTCCCTTTAATATGTCTATTTTATTACACTGGTACAAAAGTATGTTTTTAGCCCCAACTGGCTCTTTGTTCGGTATGAAGAGCCAGTACTTTGGATGTAAAACAGAGGTTTTTACTGAAATGAAATAGAAACTTTCAGCTTTTAAATGTCTTGCAAATCCAGAGGAGGCAAATACAATTGTGATAATACCAATTAATTTAGTGAGTCTTTCAGCACAAAATTAGTGCCAATTTTGTTCAGCATCGAATACTGAATACTGGAATAATTTTGTTGTGCTGTTTTTTTTTAATGTTTATGTACAATTTTAAATTCAATTTGTTTTTCATCTGGTTTCTATCATACATACATAAAGCCACTAGATGGCACTCTAGGTTTAAATGATCAAATCTAGAGGGTTTTTTTTTTAGATTTTATTTGTTTGTAGGAGCCTCTTGTCACTTTCTTTACCATAAACTAGGTATTTTCAGTTAAGCAGTCATTCAATTCTCTGTTCAGTTTTAGGTCAGTTTCTTTTGTCAAGGACATTAATTTTGTTCCATGTTTAGTACAGAGTAACACGAGAATAAACAGCATGTTACATATTGTAAGACATGCTGTCCACCAGGAGGCCATCCAACACTGTTCTTCTCTGCTTTTAGAGGAGGAGGAGCACCTAAGAGGAGGCGGAGGGTCAGAGGAGGAGGCCGTCCCAGGAGAAAGAAGGAGGATCCCCAAAAAGGGGGAGGTGCTCTCATCACTGTTAACAAGGGGAGGGGCTGAAGGCATTGACCAATCAGAGACTGGTAGAAAATCACCAATCAGAGATGGAGAGGAAAAGCCAGGAGAGGCAGACAGGAAACTGAGCAAATGACCCTTGATGAGAGGGGGGAGGTGGAGGATGGGAAGGATGGAGGGGGGTAAGGGGCCTTGGGAGAGGGGTGTGTGTATGTGTGTATGAAATGTAGGCTTGGCTGAAAAATCTGCCATAGCATATGTTGTTTCTTATGTTTTTATTATAAGATATATTCCTTTTCCCAAACATAAACGCCAAAGGTCCATTAAAGTGTGAAGAGAAAAATAACAGATGGATGATGGAGAAGATGAACGATTGAGCTGCAGCAATAAAATACAGAGAGGAGCAAAAATACTGCGATGAAAGAAATAGTGACTAGAAGGTGTCATATGTGTGAGGGAAAAAACAGAAGTTTGTAAAATGTGGAAGAAAATATGACAAAAGCTCTCTGATAACAAGAGATTAACCTGGAACGATGACAGTACAGGAAAAAACGGTAGATTCCTGCTCTCTGTGTGAAAAAAACAAAAAAAACAATTTGCTGTCATTTTGTTGTTTTTCTTTCTCCTACTTGATTTGGATGTTTACACGGCCATTTATCTGTTGAGTGAGTTTCATGATCCTTGGGCCTTGGAAACCTCTTAAAACCCACGCACATAAATCCCAAAGACACTGGTGTCAGAGAGAAAATACGCCTCTTTTTCTTCACTTGTAATGTTAAATTAAGGGCTTACCTTTTTGTAAATAGGGTTTAAGCAGTAAGAGCGGTGGAAAGATGAAGTGAGAGAGAGAAAAAGATGCAGAAAATAAAGTTGCGCGTGGAGAACGAGGCTGAGAAAATGCTCTTTCTCTGAGTGTTTCTGCTGACCTCTGGGCCTCCTCGCTGCTCCCAGTTTGGCTGCTGCTCGGCGGGTCAGAGGGGGTCAGAAGTCACCTCAGACACCCACATGGAGAGCTGCACTGTGACCTCCAACCTCTCCCCACCATGCAGCTGAACTCTGCACAGCGCCTAAAGCAAAGAGCAGAGAGATGGAGAGGGGAATGCTGCACTTTTGAACACACGGAAATCTGATTTGTTTTACTACAAAATGCACATTTCTAGTCTTATCCAAGCCACTTGTAATTTGCCACGTGGAAAAAGTCAGACACAAATAGCCTACAAATGTCCTTTTTTCCCCCAAGAATTCAAAAGCAGTTGTGTCCACTCTAACCATAATCCTACAGATGTGACTGTTTGAAATTATCACTAATTCAACACATGAGACTTTGATACACTACAGCAGAGACAGGAAGCATGCGCTGCTTTGATTCATTTACTGCATACTTTATGTAGAGTTTTAGAGGGGCGGGAGTGTGGAGCCATAATTTGATTTCAAATTAATATTTCTTCGCTTAGTCAAAGCTATTTCGATCATTGCTAAATGTGTCTGTGTGATGTGTTTATCTGTTGGAAAAGGGCTTGGTTGAAAATAAACACAAGGAGCAGTGCAAGGTAACATTTCAAGTGCCTGATAATAGTCTTTGATTAAAAATGGAATTTAATTCTAAGAAAACTGTGCTCTTATCGCACAACGGCAGTGTAAGGAAATCTGTAAAATAATCTCCTCCAAATTTTTACCTAATTAGTTTCTTCCGGTTGGTGCACCAACTGAAGCCAAATAAGTATCTTGTAAATGGTAATTAATCCCACATGTGAATCTGTAGCTTTTTTAAAAATGTATCATTATTATAATAATCGAATTACACAAGTGCGTATGTTGACATATGTACTGCAGGTCATTATGGTGGGAGAATCACACAACCCTCCTAATTAAATCAAAGCCTATATATATAAAACAGCCATCTAAAAGTCGTCCAATCAGACGAATACATACAAGTATTGAAGTGTATGCACTTAGCTGCGTTCAGTTACAGTACGAACACTCATGTTTCACTTCCAGGAAGCTTTCAAGCTCTCATGCGTTAAACCTCCATAAATTAAGAGTACACAGTAGTTATGTTATATTAAGCGTGCTGTTATGCTAGCGTGTAGCCATAAGTATTATCTCTTCCTCTTGCTGATTTCTTGTTTTTCTGAGAAAATGTTACACTTTCTGTGAAAATATTTTTGTATATAGATAATAATAATGTCTGAGGGTATGAGGAAATAATTTTCCAAAATTGTTATCCTGTTATAAAAGTATAATGAGGAAAATTATTTTCATAATTTTGAAAAATGTAATTAAGACAAACCCTGACCTTTTAAGATTTCTCCTTGTGTAACATTTGATGACCAACCACAATATTGTGTCTGACATATGCGTGAGAGATGAACAGAACAACTGCTGTATTGTTGGGAACATCCTGTAGTCCAACACAGAAACACTAAGATTTTCAATAAATGCATTAACAGACATTAAAGTTAAGTCTATTATATATCCAAAAACCTTTCAAGAGACAGTACAGCGGTGGTGAGTATTCTGATAACACATTTCAATCACATGTTTATGTAGTGAAGATACCTGAGTATTTTCATTTAGTTTAGTTTCATTAAAGTTACATTAAATATAATCTGTAGCAATGGGTGCAGGGTGTTTTTTTCAAACATTAAAAGCTCTACACAGGCACATATAACTAAGAGGAAATTTGAGGTATCGAATTTAAATGTTTGCATTAAAAGAGCTAATTAAAAGGTGGTTTTACAGTCTTACATGCTGAACTGGAAGAGATGAACTGACAATATCTTTAATGGATCTGATTGATTTCTAAAACGTTGTTAATTTTGCATTAAACCCAAGGACTGAATTTGCATTCCTCAAAGTAGAGGTGCAACTGTTCCTAAGCTGTCTGAATTCAGTCCTGTAACAAGGAACAACTGTGCTTTATTTATTAGCTAAAACAGATAAAAGATGTCCACTGAAACCAAAGGACTACATCTTTTTCTGATCTAGTTTTAATAATATTTAAAAACAAATATGATTCAATCATTACAATTGTTTTATACTGTAGGGAAAAAAAAGTTAGAAGGGCTTTTTTAATTTCAGTAGTGATTCATTCATCATTATATAACTGGTCATACTGACAATCATTTAGCGAGCTCTTTTTCAGGAGCAAGCAAGCAAATTGCATTGACACAAGAGAAAAAAAAATTGTGTTTGACAAAACAGAATGAATAAAGCACTGCACTTTGAAACATCACTCAAGTACAATACTGGACATATTGAGTTTCTCTCTGTTTCCACATATGCACATGCACAGTATACAGTGTGTGTGATGTGTGTGTGTGTGGCCGACGATGTGTGAATAAAATACTGTTATCTTCTGATGGTTTTTGATGGTAAAAGCATCCCCACTTTCCCCTCATTTCCCCTCCCTTTCCCATTCTCTCCCCATGCCATTCCTGGCAGCTAGAATTGGACTATACAGAATGTGTATGTGTGCGTGTGTGCATGTATGTGTGTGTGTGTGTGTGTGTGTGTGTGTGTCTCGCACTCACACCGAGGGAACTTGATCCAGACCATAGCTTTCAGCATGGCCTGTAGGATCCCCAGAGTCTTGAAAGAAGGCAGAATTAAAGAGAAAGAGACAGAGAGAGAGTCCAATTTGACCTCAGCAGAGCTTTTCACACGCACGCACGCACAGACACACACACACACACACAACACACACACAGTGTAGTGCATCCCTGAGTGGTAGGGACAGCTGTGGGATAGTGACATCATCTTTAGTTGCCGGCTCATGTATTTGATCTGGGCTGAGGAGAAGATTGAAACTGAAACACCAGACTGCTCTCTGGACCTGCATCCCCTGCCAGAAAAACCCTGTGTGTGTGTGTGTGTGTGTGTGTGTAAAGGTTTAAAAGCACCAATAAAACCACAACGCTGAGCCTTACTCCTCTCTCTCTCTGTCTGTCTGTCTCTTGCTGTCTCTCTCCCTCCCTGCTGATTGATGTGTTGTATATATTCCTCGTGGTAATCAGATCCTTTCCTTCCAGAGGTTGCTGTAAATACAGCCTGCTGAAGTGCCAGTCTGCCAGGCAGACAGGCTGGCTGTCTCTGGTGGGGATTTAGCCACTGCTCTGAAGCCTGGCATTGTGCTGTTGAGGCCCTGAGGATATGGGGGAACACATGATGGCTCCTTATGACGAGATCAGCGCACGCTAACTGTGATTTGTGCATGCGTGTGTAAGCGGGAGAGGGGTCTCCCAAGGTCAGTGTTAACATAGATGTGTAGATTCATTAGACATCTCACTTGATCTGAGCTGTAAATTAGCTGTTACATGGAAATGAGCGGAGCAGTGAGGTGGTGCACTGATGTGACTTTTAGCGGTTCGGTGAAGATGACACATGAGGGAGCACACACACACACACACAAACACACACGCATTACATACAATTTGAATAGCATCCCGGTCTCTCTCCAACAGGCAACAGATACCTACATGGTTAGATCACCACAGTGATCTCAGAGCTTTCACCACCTAAACCATCCTTGATAGCTCTCAGAATATGGGAACAGACAGCCAAACCAGCTAGCAAGAGATGTTTGTGTGTGTGCCTGCATGTGTGGTTTCAGACATTAAGCCTGTGCATGGGAAAAAAGTGCAGCTTTAAACAGCAAAACAAGCAACCATCACCACAAATACCAAATACCAGAGTACCCCTTAAACAAAACAACATGTTTAGGCGGCTGTGCACGAACACAAAAGCACCACACACTCTCATACAGACAACGGAGACTATTAGTGTCTACTAATGCTCGTTAAATAACATGACCTGACATTAATCAGGTTTGAAGACACAGTGTAGGATTCATATACAGAAAGAGGAACGTTATAACCAGTGGGATAATGAAGTTGAATAGAGCTGAGTCACATTGTTAACATCATAATGAGTAAAAATGTCTTGGCTTCATAATGATCATTAACCACATATCTTAGTTAGCCCACTTTTAATGTGCCTCTGCATTGCTGCAAACAATGTGATTATTTGACAAAACAACCTCTGCTCAAGGCACACTTACTAGATTTTTTCTTGAGCTTTCAAACATGCCACATGGTCTTAATCAGAGGGATTTTATGTCTGTGTTAAAAAAAACTACTGAGCTCACATGCCAACAGATCAGTCACCATGACAGTTGAAGAAAGCTGCAGAAAAACTAGTTGAGATTGTTTTTTCAAACTACTTGTATGTTTGTGTCCAATACATGTGCCTACTAAAGAGTTGTGGCCAAGTTATGTGTTGAAAAGGACATTTTATAGTCCAAGCTTGTCAGAAACAGCATATATAACCTACATTTTAGTGGGTAAACTGGAAATCAACACAAATACAACAAATACATATTAAAGATGAAATAAGAAAAATACAACATAAATATATAGTAATACAGAGTATACAAATGGAACTCTAATAAATTATTGTGAGCTTTATTTAACATTAGATTAAGAGGTGTGTGTGGCAAGCTTGCATTATGAAAATAAATATGGCACATCTGTACTGCAGTGTTGCTACTTATTAGCTAAATCACATGTGGGTGTAATGTGTGGGTATCCACTGATTTAGTTTGAGTGTCCACATACTTTTGGCTATGTATGTGCATCAGTTGGGCCCTTCTGGCAACAGTTGCTCATAAATGTTTATTTTGCAACAGTGTTTCTTAACTTTCATGCCAATAAAGCATACTCAAAGTGAACTATATTGACACATTGGGACACAACACTGTGAGAGACAAAGAGACAGAGAGAGAGAGAGAAGCTAATGAAAGCGAGCAGAGGGCTACCACCCACTGGAGCAGACAGCACACACTGTCTCACTCTGCAGAAAGTCAGGATAGACACAAAAGGTACAAATGCCATCTGGGCTAGGCGGCTACGCTACATCCAGAGACAATAGGGACTCATTCATGCTGGCCAGCCCAGCCAGGGCCATCTGCTCTTGGTGAGAGTGAGTGGGAGAGGGGACCCCCTGTACCTCCAAGACCCCCAGAGGTCCTAAAATACAGCAGCATGGTCGTCTAAAATCAGCATAATATAAGAATCAGGGTATGAAAATATGAATGAAGATAATCCAGTTCACAACCTGACACAATAGAGGCGGTGAGTGGATCACACGTGTGAGGCTGCGTCAGCCTCCTTCATTGGGAATGAGAACACGTGTTGTGAAGCAACAATGGTGAAAGAACAGCAACTGTTACGACAGCGGGGGAGAGGACAGCAGAAAGGGAGTGTGGATGCATGCAAACATCTATACATGCAGCATGCAAGCGCAGATGTACTCACAGTGCAACATAACAGCAGCCATTCATCATGCAGTGGAAAATGAAACAAAGACACGGAGAGCAGAAGCCTTTGACTTTGTCTCATCTCGTGTGTAACTGCTTAGCAAACTTAATCTGGTATTGTTTGAACTCAAAAGATTTATGGAGATACACATCTCTCTGTAGCTAGGACCAGTCTGTAATTTGGCATGGTGAATATTCATGCAATGAAGTCATGTCACGCCATAGCATGACAGTAAAAAAGCTAGAAAGAGAGAGCATCTCAAGAATCTAAGTTTGGGATGTGCAACTGGGGCACTGAACCCACATGGAAGCAAACCTACACCAACACGCATAAGCATGCACGCACTCAGATATATGTACTATATATATATGTATCTATATACAGTAACTGCCACACATGCACATTACATACATGCAATCATGCAACCTATGAACACGTGTACACTTCATCCTCTAGCTTCAAACCAACCCGTTCACATATCACATCTCCCACTTATTACTCAATAAGTCTCTTTGAGTTTTATGGTTATGAACACAGATGCGGAGCTTTAAGTCCAAGTAGTTTAACATCACAGCCGGCTGGACACTCAAATATGTTAAATGCTTGTGTGTGGGTAGCTATAGATCTGAAAAGCAAGAAATATCCATATTTGTCACCTCATCCTCCAGCTGATCATTGGATCATTGTATGTTCATCACATATTTCTTCTCTGCGCTTAAGTCTATGTGTAATGTGAAAAGGGGACTCTCATAGCGATGGACCCACAGAGAATTATCACCGGAATCTGCGGCTCCCCTCGGCTTTACATAGACTTAACTGAGTATTTGAGTGACTTTCAGCTAAATGTTTGGGTTTTGCAGCCCGTAACCTCACTTGAAATGCTTTGGTCCATTCTTGCTCCTTTCAGCAGGCAGCTGTTTTCAGTGAAAAAACCCTGATTAACTGTCTGAGCAGCAGACAAGGTTAGCTGGTGAACACAGTGGAGTAATAATGGGCTTACACTCAACAGGTCACCAGAAGCACAACTATCTATTAGTGTGTGTCTGCTTTGTGTGTAAATATGCAGCTGTTTGCTAGCACATTAGCCATATCAACCTCATAAGCTGATACTATGTCATTGTTGAGAATTGATGACAAATTCTTGCCATTTCCACTAAGTTCTTTACCATGAAAGTCGACAGACACAACAATCTAGCCCTGGTTAAACTCGCACACCATCACTTTCCTGTCATCAGCGGCTATTGTTAAACTGTATCAGACACAATGAAATGTCAGCATTTGCTTTACCCATTCTTTTATGTCGATGTCAACAACCATCAGCTCAAAGCTTTTGTGCATCCACTCCAATCTCACTGTCGCTGTCTGTTTACACTCGGTGGATTGTGCAGACAGGTTAGCAAATTTTTCAGGCCTGTGTTAAAAGTGATTTAGTGAGGATTGTTTAGGTGTGAGTGTGTAGAACTGTGTAGCCGTACACCTTGAATTTATGAGTGGGCAGCTCAAACCGTCAAGCCAGCCACTGATGAGAGATCCCGTGTCAAAATTTATGCCTTGCACTAATGAATGGTTTTGTCCTCAAACACAACCAGACACTGAACGTGTGGAAATCCCCCTCAGCTGCTGACATCCAGTTGTCAGAGGCCTCAGATTAATGAAGGAGTCTCTCAGTCAACCGATTCCCAAAAGGCAGACGCAGCTCAGCCCCCGGGCTTAGATGGCCTTTAAGTGGTTAATGTGAGCACAGACACTGTTAAAGCTAACAAATCCATGCACTGGAAAATAACTAAAATAAGCTTTCTTCCATTTTGTTTTCTTATATCTCCTTGGTACATACCCAGAAGGAGCGATAGAGTAAGCGAACACTTGTAGATCATTAAGACTTAAGGCGGTAAAGTGACCACACGGTGGAAGGATCACATGGCTGATGTCAACTGACAGATACAGCAGCGGGTGCAATTAAATTATATAAAGTAAGAGTAATTAAGTTCACCAAGAAATTCTTGGGTTGATTTGGCTGACTATCTCTGTCCAGACGCTTTATAAGTCATGGGTTTGTTTTATCCGTGCAAACTTTTTACACAGACACATCAACAGGATTTCAGATCAACCATGTTGATAATCATCCCTTCAACAATTGTATTCATTTGAGACAGATACTGTAGGTGCCTTGTTTATTTGGCAGTGATCAGGTTAGTCCCATCTGATGAGGCACATCTGTGTTTCACATCATGGACAGCTGATTAACATCAGTCATTGCACTTATTGCCAGTGAGTCTGGAATTTGTCTGCTGCTTGTGAAGTTGAAGTAGGGTTCACATGGAAGCATTCGAGGAGAGTCTTTCTAATATAACCCGCAAGAAGCCCCCCTACAACTCTACAATTAACTGCTGCAGAATGCTACTGCGTTTGACCAATCTGCAGCCTGACAGGAATGGCTTTGCAGAGTATATTTCATTTCTACTTAAACCAATAATATCCTGGTTTCCGTAATTCTGCCTATTAAAGGAATTCAGACATCCAGTCTGCTTATCACATGTTTTCATGCATTCATTCAAAGAGAGGATCTTCCTCTAACTCTGTCTCTTTCTCTCTGTCTATCTGTGTGTGTGAACCTGCAGAGCAAAAAGGCTTGCGACAGGCTTTGACAGGTACAACATGGTGGCAGACCTCCCAGCTGTCAAACAGACAAACATACTAAGGAAACAAGAGATAAAGAGCTCTGCTACAAGCAGAGTGACTGACTGATAGCTGAGCACACTGGGATGGGTACATACAAACTGAAAGACAAAACATTAGAATAATAAATTACCTTCACTCACTCCCCATATTCCTTTCCCCCTCCATCCTGCCTCTCATTTCTTTACCTCCCTTTGCCAAATGATTTCAAACTTAGCTCTCTCATCTCTCAACACACGTCCCTCACCTGGATGAATGGCACAATTTCACCACCCATCTTCTTTGCACAGGCAAATCTAAATACGCCTCAAGCGCTCTGAGTGGTGCAAACTTGCCTGAGCACGAGGAAAGGTGATCTGTGTGCGACGTGAGCTGATACCAAGTATGAACTTGCAGTCAGAGGAAAATAAACCGAGATTGAATTTTCAGCAGCAGGAGGAAAAGAAGTCACAGAGCACACCCTGTAGAAGGCAGTGCACCGTAGAGGGAGCGAGTAAGACAGAGAGGGAGATCTGTGTTGGCGCTTTTGTGCGTGTTTTTCCTTGGTGAAAGGCTGTTGACGTTATGGTTGGAGTGTGCTGTCAGGGCCTGTCACCTTGACAACCAGGCCTGTATTTCACTCAGTCGCTAAAGAGAGAGACCGAGAGAGGCCCCTGGCTTCTAACCCCCTGTCAAACCCATGTATACACACACACACACACGCACACACAAACTCTCTCTCACACACATAGCAAATTCATCCTCCCTATTCATTTAGCTCACCCAGCTAGCGATTCATTCCAAAGAACTTACGCAACCTGTTTACGTCGCACTGAAACCCTCCAGTGTGTGTGAGCCTCCTTCACAGCAGCAGCTCACCTGGCCTGTAAAATGAAAACAACAGGTACATAAGGTCATGGGAAAGAGCATGTCTCCGTGTGTATTTGTGTGTTGTGAGGTGCACAGGTGTGTTTGTCTTTATCTGTGTAAAAGCACGTGAGCGTATTGCCGGTTGAGCCATCCTCTGCTTCAAATCTGTCACCATAACTCAGCAGAAAGAAGTCCAGATCACAGCGGCAGCCACAACAACCGTCACGGCGCACAAAAGACAGGACGGACAGATGAATGAATAAAGGGTGCACTGAAAAGTAGACGAGTGCATAGCTTGAAAGATGGATGGACTAATGGACGGATGATTTAAGTGACAAGAGAAATGACAGATGCAGCCGGATAAATGGATGGATTGACAGATAGATGGGAGGGCAGACAGATGAATAAAAAGACGCAATGTGACAAAAAAAAAAGGATGAAGGAAAAAGCATTAGATACATTATCTCTCAGGCAACAGCAGAAAGAAAAGAAGACATCAAGTTTAGTTAGTGTGATGAAAACAATGACCACCAAATCTGACTAACTTTGACACTCTGACACATTTTATGGCCCAACCTGAAGCATTAAGTGTTGACAGCTTTCAGAGTAAACGAGAACCAATCCAAACTAGTCCTGGCTCTCTGTTGGAGAGTGGACTTCCGATTTCTTCTGCTTGACTGGACGGGCAGAAAGGAGGGATGGGTTTTGGGTGGTGGGGGGGTGGGGGGGGGGACCCTGGCATTCCCCTGCTTCCTCTCAATAGAGCCATCTGACGCTGAAAAGGGCAGATCCCCCCTCTCTCCCTGCCTCGCCCCGTCACATCTATCAATGCCGTGGCTGAAAGGCGGGACGAGAGAGCAAACAGACAGCTCTCAGAGAAGCACACGAACACATCCCATCAAAGACACAAACACACACACACACACAAGAGACGGAGAGGAGGGGTAGGGAAGTTTGACTAATACATCTGTACTTCATAATTATGTTGCGTGACTCCAACCCTCATAAGGCTTTTGTCAGTGTCTTGCTGTGAGTGTTGACGTCTTGCTATTTATGTCCCTGATGTTGCCCATTTGTTTTTGCTGTTGTCTTGGTTCACCGTCTTTTGTCATTCAAGACAAACTGTCTTGTAGAGGCGGTAATATTAATCACTTGTAGTGCATATTTATTGTGGATCACACAACATAAGCTTCAAGCAGTGCATCATTTTATGCTTGTAACTGTCAACATTTATGATCGTTTAAATTTTAGATCCACAACAAATCTGCTCACACATATAACTAAAGGACAGGTTACAGCTTCAGTGTGACTAGAAATTTAGTTGTTTTACATCTCTACTGACCTGTGTCCAGTGCAGGTCCTCCGTCATGGAAAACGATTTTCAAAGTCAGTTTTAAACTAATCCTCAAGTCAAAAAAAAAGCTGAAAGTAAATTCTGCTATTGTTTCTATGTCAGTGTGTCTTATTTGGGACTGGAGGAGAGCCTGGTCCTAAAACTGGATTTATAGCTCAGTGTTCAGCTCCAAGGCTGATGCGCATCTTCTCAGAACTCTGCAGATGGTTAGCCTGCCCTCCATGTGTTTTCTCCAACAAATTTCTGATGCAGGTGGAGATCATTGAGAGTGGAGATAACATGAAAACATGAAAAAACGTCTGTTATCAGCTCCTTTTCAGTAACACAATTCTGACGAGGCTCACCACAATGGCCACTATCTCACACAGAAAATTAAAGAATGTAAACATGGTGACAAAACTGAATAGTCTCATGTTCAGTAATGAAACGAGACGAACCCTCCCACCATCACTCTCTATCAAAAACTGAATGAAAGAATGCAAAGACAGTTGTTGAGGGAACACAATGAAATCTCAGCCCCTTGCGTGAAGTAGAAAATCATATCACTGCAGAGTGCATTAGATATTGTCTTAATGTTTTATATGGAAAAATTGAAATTGGACATGTAATGATACATGCTGTGTTTGTCTCTACAGGAGAAGTATGAGTAGTCATCACCGGACACATTCCTAATATAATACAATGACTGGAATAGGAATAGGGCTGTGCAATATAGCCAATGTCTTATATCCTGACATAAGTCATTTCATATCCCAATAATGATACATCTCATGATATAGCACATTTTCTGTAAATTTGCATAATGTATACCTTTATAGAATGTTTAGTTTAACACATAATACTGCTTAACACTTCATAAAAAAATTGGACAATGAAAACAAAACATAGTAGTGTCTCCTGCAGCTGGTAAACAAGCTTAGTGAAGCTCCAGGAAAGACCAGTTATGTCGATAATTTGGCCGGTGTGCTGCAGTCGGCTTGTAGGGATGGACAGTCTGGAAGCAGGGTGGCTTGCTGGTAGATTTATGGAGTGGAGGATGAAGTTGTTGGAGGGTAAAACTACAAACAACAGACATTTTGGGTTGGTAGCAAGTTCCACTCTTCCACTATGTTCTGCTATACAGCGACCACAGTCCATCAAATCTACTTAACACACAGCTGCAGCAATAATTGTGCTATAAAGGTCAGAGGTCATTAAAATGTGTTGTGTGCTGTGGTCATACCCTAAAAAACATCATGCTCTTATTTGTTATTGTGCTCTCTTAAATGATACAAACTCCACGTCTGCACAAACAAAAACATCAGTGGGAGAGATAAAGTTTTACTGCACACACACGGTTTATGCTCTTTGGCTTTGTAGAGCAGCAACACTTTGCTTCCTTCGGGGCTCTAAAGCATTATTCTGATTTACTGTTTGTTTAGGAGAACTGCAATATCTGCAAAAGACACTGCTTAAAACTTTTAGCTGTAATTTTCCTTTGTTGCAGGGAGAGATTCATTCTTTGCAGGGTGTACATCACAGTTACCGCCACAGTTATCATTTTTAATCTAAGGACAGAGAAACTAATTTCCTCTTTCTGCTTGTTGATAGATGTGGAGCAGCCGGGACTTTTCACTTGTCAGTCAGTGAGCTTGATGGTGAAATTGTTACAAATGTACACATGCAAATAATCATCTCCTCCTTTTTCCGTCTTCTCTTCTTTTCTTTTCACACACAAAACAGAAAAACACACACACTCACACACCACACCCAAAGGAAAAGTACGCTTTGGACTTGTTGAATCGTGCGGTTATAGTGAAGCTTTGTGAGTTTCTCTCATGTCACTCTGCAACACACAGCTGGACGACAAGAAGTGTTGAAAACTCAAAAGATACAGTAGACACACACACACACACACACTTACAAACCAGCACACACACACACTGTAGGTAAACACAAGCTCAAGTTTGCGCACACTTTGACATAAGTCCGCTGACCCTTCAGTCTCGTCCACACACACGCATTCAGGTCTCTTATTCATTAATCTTCATTTCAACACACACTCTGGCCGCCGTCAGCACATGTGCTCCCAACAATCACTTGGCACTGTGCGCTCTCTCTCTCTCTCCCACGCACACACACCGACACACGCACACACAAACAAGCTCTCAGAGGGTGAGATCTGATTGCTGACACTGATATCAGGTCCCCTCCTGCTGCTGAGCTGTCCATCTGGCTGCCCGATCAGAAGACAGAGTGGGGTCCTCGCAGTGGGGCTCCTGTCACTGTGCATTAGGAGAGGGATGACGGCAGACCTGAGCTGACATTGAGGATAATATTGGCATCAACCAAATCCTTTGGTGCCGGTATCACATCGGGATTACAGTGGAACATGATGACATCCGAGGTGGCCAGGTCGAGTCGTTTCGAGGGCACAGCGTTCCCCCATGATCCAACAAATCTTTTCCTGGATTTTGAGGGAGTTTGGGCCACGTCCAGGGGACAAATCCACGTGGTGTGTGTGAGCTATTAGTGGATAAACTCTGAGAAGCTGGGACGCCCTACTTTTAGCCTTTATATCCAGAACTACCTCATAAGAGGTGCTAGTTTATTCTTTTCCATCTACTCTCTGTGGCCTGATCAGTGAGTTGTGCTGTATCAAATCCAGACCTCACATATCAACATCACATATCACCCACACAGATGAAGCGCCAATCCACTCAATTTTTACACGGTGTTTACTAAGATCCCCAAATAGTGGGAGCTGTGTGTTTGTTTGAATCCTTTTTCTGACAGGGATGACTGAATCCAGTCCTCTCCTGGGCTCTGATTCACTGCAACAGAGACAAATAAACTCCAAGCCTACGTTTGGCCAAGCAAATCAGCACTGTTGAATGATTCAATCCCAGCGTTTATTATGGTTTTTACGCCATACATTCCAAATGAAGCCCTGAGCACGAACAGGCATGTTGGAAAAACCAGGCACTTATGCTTTGTATATTTCTCGCTCCCTCTTTCTGTCTGAAGCTCCCTCAATAAGCCTCTTGTTCTGAAAGCTAAATTCCCCTCCGTAATACTATAATAAATGCAAACAATGCTTGAAAAAAATTAGAAAAGCTGTACCCCCCCCTGTTTTCCCATCACTGACTGCTCATTCACAAATTGCACTGAACAGAGAGGGCTGTGTGGGCTGCAGTATTTTACACCAGTGTCCCCAGCTGTGACTTTGCTGTCAGTGAGATATTTGGGGGTGCTGGCTGGGGGCGACAGGAAGGTTTAGGTGTTGTAATCAAACTCCCCTTATTCCCCCCAGGCTCGTTACAACGCTCAAATTCTGCACTAATTGGCTAGCTAGTCACAAGGCAGCCAGGGACCCTGTCTGCCCAGTAACCCCTAGAGAGAGACCAGAGGAGGGGAGTTTTATTATTTTCAATTTGTAACAATATATAACATTTAAGTTGATTTTCTGGGCTCTGACAAAAGTTTGCCTCACGTGAAATATAGCCTTGGAAGCAACGAATACAACAGACTCCCATTATTGTGTTTAAAGTGTAAAAACACCCATTGATTTGAAAATCTGCACCAGTGAAACATGCTGCTTCTGGTCAACAAAACTTCATTATTACACTGAAAAAAACACTTACTGACTCAGGGGCTAAACATTCACCTGGCTGTCATGTTTACAATAATGGATAATCTGTGTTTTCACAGAGATTTCTCAAGGATATTGCAGATGGATTTTGAAACTAAATGGATTCCGACGTGACCAGGTACTAAAGATAATGAAGTGTAGCACATAAAGCTGTGTGATGCAGCCGTGGTTTTTCAATAATTGGAATTGGAAGATAAACAATTTTCCTTTATCTGCTCCTCTACCACCCCCTCCTTCGCCTCTCCCCCTTCTTCTTCTCCTTCAATCTTCCTTTTTCCCTGGGTGCCTCCCTTTCGAAGGTTTATGGCTCACAGTTCTTTGACTGCTGAACCGTTACCCCAAAGAGCAACAAACTGATCCACGGTCACACTTTATAAGCTGTCAGCTGAACCGTGCTCCTCCGCCGACAGGTGAGGAATGTTTTCATTCACCTCTCTGCTGCTCTGTGGGTGTCTCGCACTCACACAGACATAGTTAAACGCATCTTTTTCTCTGCACCTGGGCTCAGCACTTTTATAGATGAAAGGAAAGGGAAAGCAGAAGACAGAAGATGAGAGGTGGAAGAGAGCGGGAAATGTGATCCATCATCAGACGGGTGTTGCTTTACAGCCTCGGAGCCACAACCCCCCCCCCGAGACAGTGGGGTGTCCCTGAAAAAAGTAGACTTGAGGCCTTATCCTACTTCCAGTGCCTCTTACGCAACAAGTCCCCCAAATTAAATGCCAAAATACACTGTTTGCCCATGCCTTTTAGAACGACACATATACCAGTGCTTTTTGACCTCATGTCATTATCAACAGGATGACATCATTTGTCTGTGCCTTCCAAACATAGTGGTAAACCACCGTCGGAGAATAAATCTGTTTTAAAATCCTACACAGCTCTAAGGTCAAGGTTTAGTCTGGCTTACGCGCAAACACGACTCAGTTAGGTTTAGGGAAAGATCACTGGGTAATAATTGCTAAATTGCTAAGGTTAGTGTCATGGCTACACTAATAGCGTTTGGTTAAGGTCAGGGAAGGACTGCTGTCATGATTAAAAACAAGCCAACGTTGACTGTGAGTGGGAAATGGGGAAAAAAACAGCGGTCCCCTGTGTTACTACTTGCAGACACTACTTCCTCCTTTTCTCCTGATGAAGAAGAGTCATAATTACTATGGCTGCTAGACAGCTTTGGTATGAGAATGCAAACATATGTCGTTTTTGAGCACTCAAACAACGGATGCTGTCATTTTTCTTGAGAGGACTATCTCCTTTTTGCTACGTGGAACTCTGGAGGCTTAATAACAAAAAACATCGGCTTAGTTTGGCTTGCCAGACAAATATTGGGCTTTTGCCCTCTGTTGATCCATATTAACTGTGAATTTGTTTGTGCCTGTGTGGCTGATTAGTGTGTGTTTGATGAAGGCTTAGGTTTCTCACTCTGACTCGTGCCCACCCAGCAGCCATCATGTGTAGCTGCTAACGGAAGAGAAGGATTGTGGGAAAACATAGAGGCCTGGGGTCGGCGTGTCACCATCGCTCAGCATCCTTTGGCCTCGCTGCCGGTCTACACACACACACACACACACACACACACACACACACACACACACACGCACGCACGCACGCACACACACACACACAAATGTCCCACCCATTAGCTCGTATGTGACATCAGAGCTCTGACAAAGACAAGCTGGCCCAGCAGTCTCGATTTTAACAAGCTCCAGCTGAGGGTGGACATAGGCCACTGTGAGTGTGCGTTTATGTGTGTTTATGTGTGTGTGTGTGTGTGTGTGTGTGTCGGCTGGTACCCACAGTGACACAAGGCAGCCTGTGTATGTGTCTACTCCTTCATTTCCTGTTCCTGTGAGGCAGACTTTCCTCTCACAGAACATGGCAGCTCACCGTCGGGGGGCAAATGGGCCTGTTGTGGGTATGCATGACTGTGTGTGTGTTCTCTTACCAGTGGGACTGAAAAGTCATGCACTCAAAAGGGAATCAATCGCACTTGTTGCTGATTGAGCCACAACTCCACCCCCCTGCTCTCCTAACTCTTCTCCCTCCTCCTCCTCCTCCTCCTGCTCCTGCTCTCCTCAGCTGTGAGTGATTAAGTTGAGCCAGAGGGGCGGGTGGTGGATGGGTGGTTGGGGGTTGGAAGGGTGAGAGGAGGGGACAGGGTACTCACTCACTGGCTGAGTAATGGCTTCCAGAGACCCCCGACTCCCTGGCTCTGTGCAGCACGAGGGCTAATCAGGAGTGACGGCTCGGCCCGTTTGGACAGTGTAAAGGCAGCCCCGCTCCTGTCAGGAGTAGACATGGACAGCCCCCCTCTCCCCCACTTTCACCACAGGACCCCCACCACTAGGCTGCTAGCGCCTGCCACAACCATCTGACAGGGAGATGTTGGGGAAGAAGGAAAGGAAGGACATAGAGAAGAGGGAAGGCAAATATGCGAGAATAATTTTAGCAGATTTGAGGTTGAAAAAGAGAAAAGGCATCCAAAGAATAGCGCACAGGGAGATACATGGAAGGCCCATGCACTGTGGAGTGGTTGTTGCGGTGTGTTGGTTTTGTGTTTGAGCGTGCTTGTGTATCAGATTGACTGTGTGTGTTTAATGGAACCTCTGAGCCGCTGGGGAAACCCATCGTGTTCATTTAACAGTACAGATATCAGGCACAAGCAATACTGAGGTTACCATGCCTATGTGTGTGTGTGTGTGTGTGTGTGTGTGTGTCGCATGTGCATCTACTGTGTGTGCGCTTGCGAGTGCTACGATGTGGTCTGCTGATTCGTGCTGTTTCCACGGTGATTGGTTTCCATCACGCGTCCGAGAACTAAACCATCGACAGCGCTCCCTCCTTCCCCGAGACCCGACTTCTTTTCATTTTTCAATTTCACTTTCATCAACCGCTGCCGCCTGTTTTTTCATTTTTCTATTTCCAGCCGATGACAGCAAGCGTGTGAAGTGTGAAATTAGAAAGAGCGTGTGTAAATAATGGCGTGTAACACAGAGAACACACACATGAAAAAAAGAAATGCGTATGAATACACACGTACACTATTGCATAAGCCATGAGACAAAACTCATTACCCTCAAAGTGAGCGATGGAAAAAAGTGAACTGAATGCATAGATTTGCCTCCAAATGACATAATTACAAACAGAAAATGATAGTAGGAATTCTTCTCATTTGATTTTATCAAAGAGGAATTCAGAATATTGTACACAACATGCAAAAAGAGACCTGTGTTACTTTATGGCACTGACTGAGTGGAGTTTAAGTGTGTTATTCCGTCCTTTTGGGGTCTCTCTGTGAAGAAGCCCCTGTGCTGTGTCGCTCTTTAGCACTTACACACACACTCACACACATCTTGTCCCCCCACCTGGGTTTAACTGTCTGTCAGGGTGAGATGTTGGCGCAGCAGAGGGCTAGAGAAGGAGGTCAGGGGCGCAAGGGCAGTCAGGTCCCTCAGACGTCCATCAAAATGACAGGTACCCCAGCCTTGAAACTCCCTGACCCCCCCCAAAACCTAGTTTCCCTCCTTTTTCCAGACACACACACAAGCAAAAACACACACACACACACACACACACACACACAGTGAAATACCAGGCCTAAAAAGTAGCCCCGCAGCGAAGGAGACCAGCTCTCCGCAATTAGGACATTCTGCGGCCATGAAATCATTCTGAAAATTAGCTCCAGGAAGTGAGAGGAGGGAGACAGAGTCCTAAAGAGAGACAAAAAGAAAGAAAAAAAAAAGAATGAAAGAAAAAGGGTGAAGTTAGGGAGAAAGAAAGTGTTCTGGATCCCCTCAGCAGTCAAACGGACAGGCCACATGTGCTGGCAAGGCGAGAACGAAAGAATTTAGAATTATCCCAGGTAATGACGGCTGTTAAGATTAACAATTAATCCTCTGGCCTCATGACATGTTAGATTTGGATCTGGGGAAACGACTCTAAGAGGTGTGAAAGGGCTCCAACAAGGACTCAGCCAGCGAAAATACTCAGTGTGTATGTGTGTGCCTCCGGTGGCTGACAGTGTCCAGGCTCCAGGTCCTGACAGGAGAAGGAACCAGGGTTCGGATCTCAGCTCACGACTGAAGAGACCTGCTCTATGTTCTCCATTCATCCTGAACTTGGCTACAGCGTCTGTTCTATTTTCTGCAGATCTGCGGCACTCCTGTCACCCCTGGTTTACCCTGCTGTGACCTTCTGCCATTACACAAACAGCATCTGCCAGCGATCAGCCCCCGACAAGCCCTAAGTAACGCTGGGACAACATTACCCAGTGCCACCCCAACCCTCAGGCCATGCTGTCTCTTAAGCGAAGCATTTGAGAGATAGACTTGGGGATCACTTGCTGCTGGACATTTCTACTAACTTTAGAATAAATGGATGTGTGTTTGAGCCCAGCTGTGGGTTGTTAGTAGGGAACTCAGCTCAGTGGGGAAGGGGCACCAGATGGTTGGCGGGATGGAACGATTGAGAGTTGAAAGGAAGAGGTGTAAATCGCAATTAGAGAAGAGAAAGAAAAGCCTTCGGAATGGGGAAATGTGGAGAAATTGCAGAGCGCAGCACAGGCATGATCCAAAGCTGAACTTTTCCATTGCCTTAATCCAGTAGTGTCCCGCTGAGACACACAAACGCTCACATCAAAATAGACACACAGTTGCTAGGAAATCAATACACAGCAGCTTCGTAAACTGACGTAGTGTCTATGCCCACATGGGGGCATGTGTCTACAGTATGTGTGTGGACGTGCGTGTACATTCACGTTCATTCACTGTGCAAATGTAAATACAGTCTGCGCTCATTTATACCTCAACATTTTCTCCAAACTCAGTACTTCCAGTTTTTTCCCCATGTACTTCTGCTCATCTCAGATGGAAAACGTAAAGACGTGTTGTTCCAAGGTTGTGTAATTCGGACCTTGAATTGTTACAGCAACATATATTTCTCTCGACATGAGGAAAGTCTGACAGTCAAGCAAAGATCATGCGATCGGCTGAGCTGCTAATCAAGCGATGGGAGAGGTTAGGAATTCCTTGGGAGGCAGACAATGGAGGCAGCGGGATGTTTTTGTGGTATCCGGAGCAGCAGGCATTGGGAAATCAAGTTCAGCTCAACAGACCCACACACACACACACATCATTATTTGACAAACATTTGGCAAAGAAGTACCCATCTTGATTAAAGGCTGTACGCTTGTGTGATGTATGTTTCTGCTGATGACATGTTTCTTTCCCAGTGTTGTCAGCGTGTACGGACCTGTTAACTTTTCCTCTGTGTGAACTTGCTTGTGTGTGTTGTGTTTGCATGTCTCCTGTCTGATTAGCTGCTGTTTCTTTCAGGTGTCCCTCGTTCTCCTGTTCTTTAATCAGAGCTGAGGCCCCTTGCCATAGCCGGAAGGAAACCTTGTTCCAGGAAGTGCCTGCCTGATACTGTGCAGCTGCGGCCTCAGTGCCAATCGGACATCTATTCATCTGAGGAAAAGGAAAACTGCCATTCCCATCCTCAGTCATTCCCAAATGCAGTTACTATAGAATAGGAGGTGCGGCCTTCTCTGTGTTTGTTTTGAGCTCAGTGATTGACATCTTGTTGATGGGTGTGACAGAAATACACACCGGTTACAGTCCATGACTCAACACCCCCGCATAAAATTTTCTAAGGAATGTTCTTTTTTTTTTTTTTGAACAAGTCAAACTTGAGTTGCATCTGAAGTGCACCATGGGTCACCGAGCCCTCACTCAGGCGCTGAGTGATGATGTCATACTTAGGAAACCACCACTGGGACAGCAGGAAGGAAAATAAGAGCTGTAGCATGAAAAGAGGGGAAAAGACAGAGATTGGAGGCGACGGTTGTGATGTGAAAGAGTGTTTCTGGGCGCCGTGGCTGAGAGTGTGCAGTGCGGTTGCTGGCAGGCTGAGGGTATTTAATAAACAGCCTGTTGAAACATGACAGGAATATTGGGTGAAATCATGGTTGTTTTACTGTGATGACTGCAGTGACTCCCTAGACCTGGGAGACAAACCAGATCAGAACAGGGAAAAAGCACGAATGTCGGTTTTTATGATTGTCAGTGGTGACACATTTGGTTCCGCTACATTTCAACAATGTTCACTTCTGAATAAAAAAGACTAATTCTTATACCACCAAATATGAGCCCTTCTTTTCTACCAGTGCGGAGTCAGTACTTTTCAGGCGTTGCACTTGTCAGATCATGAAACGGCGTCTGAAACCCTTTCCCCCACACTGTCCGAAGTCAGAATTGTGCGAGCTGCGTGCAACAATATTTCCACCTTTCCGTAACGAATAAATCCAATTAAAACACCCACTACAAGCAACTGGCCAGATGTGAAGGAATGAGAGAGTAGGCAGGATTTGAACTTTTTTGTTCTTCACACACTGCCTCCATCAGTATTTGTATGTGCAACACTGTGAATCACCTTCAAACAGATTGTCCAGAAGTCACCATTTGACCAATTATTGCATCTTGCTCCTCTCTATGACAGCATGCTTTTAACCCCATCTTTAAATGTGAAAATAGGTAACAACTAACAGCCTGTAATGGCTGGGCAGCAAATTTTTGCATTAAACTTGGCTGCATTATTGTTGTAGTCTCAAACAGCCAATGTGCTGACTGTACAGACATTAGCATTAGCAAGCTAGCAACATGTGTACTATGCATGTGGAGTGAGAGCGGTTACTCTGACTGATCTTAAAACTTACTAGAAATTCGGATTATTTCTGAAAAATCTCCCTCAAGGCCCTTCTCATTTTTCTTTTGGCTTTATACATTCGTGTAATGTATTTATAAAACATTGGCATAAGTGAAATTTTTGTGCTCAAGTTGAAACATTGTCAGCTGGTGCAGATGCATCTTTGATTTAAGTTTTGTGTCCATCTTTTCGCATACATTCACAGTCACTGTGTACAATCACACCACCTCTAAAACTGTCTTTGTTTTCACTCTGAACACACCATGACGCGCATGATTACACAACATCTACAATTCATGTACTAAGTGTGGGTGTCTCTGCCATGCAAATGCTGCCACTATGCAAAACAGAACAAAACAGGGTATACCAACCAACCCCCCATGGCACTCAGCGCTTTCAAAGGCAATTTGGAGGACAGAGAGGATGCTGAGGCGAGCAGAAAGCAACCTTGCTTACCCTGATCCCTCAACAGACGTATTATGCTGCTGTTAGGGTGAGGGGTGAGAGGTTAGAGGTTAGAGGCAAGGGGGAGGGTGTGGTGCTGCTGCAAGGGAGGGGCTTGCCTCTGGATGACGGCTCTCTCCCTCATCCGTAGACCAGCTGCCCCTTTTACACACACATATGCTGACATTCATGCGTAAGCACACTCTACACATTAACCCACTCAACCTCTGTCCTCCTGAGCTCCAATCACTTCTCTCTATTTTCAGCAAAGACTTTTTCACCGTTTGATGCCAGCATTATTCACCCTTTTTCACGCAGGTGCTTCATGTCTTTGCTAGACCTGTCCTGCGGTTACAGTTTGACATTTAGCTCTCACTGTGATGGCTGGCAGGTTGAAGCGTACAAGCATTGGGCTCTGTATTATGATGCCACACTGAAAAACAACTGCACTTCAGTTATAGCTAATAAGGGCTGTTATTGGTGCGACCTCAGAGCACCATGCCACTGCGACATCCAGCATGCAGCTACGGGTGCTGAAAGGCTGTGAGAGGTACAGGCCTATGGGGCAGATGTTAAACACACTGTGACTGAGGGGATACAGGGCAAGAGACAGGGCTACTGTCAGAGCCTGACCGCTGCACAAAACTGAAGAAAAAACATACAGCACCTGCCACGGAGAACGAAAAGATGGAAAAAGGAGAAATGATTTTGTTGTTTTTAAAGAGGATAAGTTCATCGTTCAAGATCAGACCTCAACGTGTGAGACATCTGCACGCTGAATCAAGTCTAATCAAGCTGTGATCAAAGACCTCACATCTCTGGGAATGGAATTGCATATATTTGGTGATGAGGCCACATTCTCGATTTCTTTCCCGGTGGTGCGATGTAGGTCTGAGCCGTCAAGGTGATGGAAATGAGCACAGGCGCTGATCCGTGGGCCTGATCGACACGTGTGCTGGCCCGTGAGCACTCCGAAGATCTCCCCTTCTCCTCCTCCTTCTCCTTCTCTGTCATCTCTCCGTCTCTCCCGTGGTTTCCTCCCATGGTTTATTATTACGGTATAATCGCTTCCATCTGCCTGTCAAGCCACCGGGTAGACAGAGATCAGGAACAAAAGACAGTGAGAACGAGAAAGAAAAAGAGGGCAGGAGGGATTTTTCTCTCCAATACAAACACATCTCCTCCCTCCCCTCTCCTCCTCTCAAAGTCCCTCGTCAGACCAAATCAAAATGCTGTAGAGTCACTTTTCTCTTTATGTCCGGGATATTATAATTCAGCATGACTTCTGGACAGCTTCATGCACAATTAGGAATTCAGCGGCTCTGGGCAAGAAAATGTGATTCAAATTAGTGCTGTATTACATTACTGTTTACTTATGATCTCTCCTGCCATCTCACACCCTCTCAGTTTCTCTTTGAGGCTGTTTTGTGTGTGTGTATGTGTGTGTGTGTGTCTCAATGCATGAATGCACTTACACGTATGGCGTATACACATATCCAATAGGAATTTATTGATATAGGGAAGAAGTTTCCAACTTGAATTGCTTTAAACTCACAGCTTTGTCAGGGAGGCTGTCGCTAGCAACATAAACACATAGAAACTTGTTATGTAGTTCTACTCCAAAATCACACGGCAATGACCGGTAGCAATCAGCTGTGTTACAAACGAGTGTTTGATGTGCACATCTTGGGTCAGCAGAGGGGCGAGGGAATACTCACTCACAAGCCACACAGGACCCCCAGTCCTCTGATCTTGCATCAGATTAGCCCATCGCCCCAATTATAGCCAATCATAGCCAATTAAATCCAATTATGACCAATTATGGATAATTAGAATGCCCCGGAGATTGATAGCTCAGAGAGATGGAGCAGCAGGCTGTCACTTTCAAGAATCCGTGACACTCATCCTTTTTTTTTTTTTTCTTTGCGTCAGTCACTCAATCTCTGTCCAAGACATAATGCTGGATCTTTTCAAAGGATATCTGCTGACTTCAGAAAGACTTTAGGATAACAGGGCAACCTAAAAATATAAATAACCTAGGACTGCGTCTCTTGCTCTCTTGCCCATCTGCGTTCTCTCCTCCATTACTTCCAAATTATGGAGGTTCCCACTGGAAATTGAAACACTGTAGCACTGAAATGAATGACCACCAATCTGCAGCGTGCTGTTAGCACTGCCAATTCAAGATGGTTTTCCTTGCTGCTTTTCTGAGACGTATGACCACTTTGATTGTCAGCCATTTACCACAAAACAGTCTGCTCTTTTGACAGTCGGGTATTTTGGTAATGTGGTTTGCGAGCTTCAAGTAAGCAGAGGCAAAGCCCTGCTTTTATCCCCAATTCCAGATCATTTCAGGAGTAATGTTCTTAAAAATATCAAATGCTGTACCCATGTATTTTCTGGGGTTTCCCTGTATGGTGAATGTTTTCGCAATAGTTCAAGCCCTCTCACTGGGTGCTATGGAATGTCAAAGGGTTGTGTTATTTTATGGCTTTGAGTTTCGGACTGCCAGGGTGTTGATGTTTGACTTGGATTGATATGAGGTATATGGACACACATTTCCATCTTTTAGACATTGCACAGACATGGAGAAAATGTGGAAAATGAAACAGGTCTTCAGTTTAAAGTCATGCTGACATTCCCGAGCTCCACATGTCCACTGCGTTTGTCCGTCAAACCGCAGGGCTCCTGTCAGTCAAAAGGTCAACCTCTGACCACGTCCTGTCCCGCCTCTTGTTATCATTCAGTCCACTTAAGGTAGTTATAGCATAGCCTTTCATTTCAGCAATCCTGTTTTCCATTCCACAGAGCAATTGATGTTATCGTTTTGATTAAAATCACTGCGTGGATATTTGGCCCTAATGGCTGACAGAGAATAATGAGGCCTGTTCCAGAAAAAGTCCAGCCAAGATAAAGTGCATAAAGTGCGGAGCATAGTCTTTTGCTGTTTTGAGCATTTTGAAGATTGAAATAATTACAACAAAATACTCACATAAAGGCTTCCTTCTGTTTCACTTTGTCAGATTTCCAAGATAATGCCTGCAGGGTTTTCTCTTTGCATGGGAGCTGAGTACAACTGAAATAACCTCAGCCACAAAAGGAGGTGACCTATTTTGGATGAACCCCATTGTTGGTCATCAAATGAATTTTTTTTTTTTTTTTTACATCAATCAGTCTTTCTCTGCATGTCTCCATCACACTTGTACTTAACTCTCCTGTGTGTTTCCTTTTTTCACTTGGGTTATATAAGTTCATATATATCAGTGTGTGTTTGGGGTGGGGGGTTCAAAGGAAACATGGAGGATAAACAAACAGACTCGCAGAACCGTAGAAGGCTCGGCACTGATTGCCCAGCTTAGATTGACTCTGCCCTGGTTTATTTGTCTATGTCACCGAGATAAACATCACATGAACCCTTTGACAAGAAAAATGAACCCGCGAGAGGATGAACGCAGAAACCACTCACACATGTATAAGTGTACATGCTCAGATGTAAAAATGCAACCACAAACACATAGGCCCTCTCTATTTTACATACACACACATTCCTTCATGCCTTCCCTGGCCCCGCGATGAAGAGACCTCTGTAAGAGCTGTCAGTCAGTGCTGGTCACCATGGAAGTGGCCCGAGCTCATAACAAAGACCCTTAAGAGTTTCTCACAAGGCAAAGGGAAGGCGCACAGAGAAAAACAACAAAGAAGAAGACAGAAACAGAGAGTGAGAGACTTACCGGGAGACACATCAACGCTCACAAGGCACAGAGATTGACTGACTGAGCAAGTGAGACGCCACGCAGATTAAGATAGATTGAAAGACGTGATGGACAAATGAGACAGAAACATATTGAGATAAAGAGGTTGGGAGGCAGAGTTGAAGAAGATTAGGCAAAGAGGAGGGAGAAGCTGGAGAGAGAGAGAGATGGAGAGGGGAAGCAGATTTTCTTCCATTGCCAGACATCTACCAAGCCTCATTAAACACTGGAAACCCCTTCCCCACTTACACACACATATATAACCCCCAAAATACCAGGTAAACATACAAATATATACACTGCACATGTAGAAATTACACTCTTTATGTGTACACTTTTTCCGCTCAAAAAAAAGTGGGCTTGCAGGCCAGTGTAGGTGGTGGTGGTTAGATGAGATGACAAAAAAAGCCAGAGGGAGCGTGGGACAGTGGGTCAAGAGGTGAGGGGTCAATGGGTGCAAAGGGTGCCTGGGCAATGGGCCTGCGATTATAGGGTCAGATGGGTGTGTGGGCCTTGGACAGAGTGCCAGGCTGAAAGGCACTTGGGTGGGCTTACTGTGGGTCTGATGGGAGAGGGGCACAGACTGGAAGGTGGATGTCCAAGGGGTAAGGGTGGAGACACGCAGTGGAAGATTTCCTACAGTCAACTGAGCATCACGGTAACCCACCCGTGTGATGTTTCCAAAATGTGATACTCTACTACAATAAGATCTCACCCAACAACCTTTGCCAAGAAACCTCAAAATTTGGGTGGAACAGAGAGAAGAGAGGAGAAGAGAAGAGAAGAGAAGAGAAGAGAAGAAGAGGGATTTACGCCCAGCATAAACAATTTGACATGAGGAATACCACCCCTGTAGCTAAACTGTCTCACTCCCTTTTCCTTTCAAACACACACTCAAGCACACAAACTAAAGTCCTTCTCCCACAACCCTGTGCCTACTTCGTCTCGGTTTAGAACACTTTTCGGCCCAGTTTTGAAGTGAGAGACAGAAGTGAGAGGCAGTCAAGCTGCTCCTTAAGACTTGGCGACACCCTGATAGAAAACAGCACAGAACAGTGACAGACAGAGTGAAAGGGAGAAAGACGGGAGGAGGAGAGACAGTGAAAAAAGACAGAGGCCTTCAGTGGAAGAGAAAAATACCCACAGAGAGAGAAAGAAAGAGAGAGAAAGAGAGACTTTTTTGAAAAGAGAGCTAAAGAGAGGAAGAGGAAGGAGAGGCCAAGAAGAAGGAGAAAGAGTGAAGAGCCGTGCAGAAAGAGAGAAAGAGAGAGAGTTGAAGAGATTACTTTCAGGTTCAGAGACGCTCTTTCTGGCTGCTCACTGGCTGTCACTCAGTGCCTGGCTCCTAGGGGGAGGGACTTCTGGCTCTCATTGGTGTCATTCACCTGTCAATCGGCCTGACAGTCGGACCATAGGGCCCCATGTTGTGGTGCGGAAACTGTCTGTCAGCCACGCAGCAGCTGCATATGACATCATCCAAGATCAGGTTGGGAACATGCATACACAAACTGTGTGTGTGACAAAAAACACGCACGCATGTTAAATTTGGAAATCTGGACTATGGATATAACATACCATCAACACCTTTTGCTGCCCAACAACACACACACACACACACATGCATTATGGCACACAGTGACTCCCTGTGGATTGCACACCATGGCCTTGCCAATCCCCTGGCTGTCCTCCCCTCCACTTTGCTCCCCAAAAGCCCTTGTTACTGGCAGGACAACAACCCTAGGACATCTGCACACCAGAACACACACAAATACACTCACACACACTCACATATACACAGATGCATCTGCACATACGACAGCTGGACAGTTAGACAGCCAAAGAGGAAAGACAGATTTGTGCATACATCTTAGCTGTAATTAGCCACACACACACAAACGTAGGAGGAGAGCGGCACATGAATAAACTCTGTCTTGCTTACCTACACGCACACACACACACACACACACACACACATATGTACAGGACACACACATAGCTCTCATAGAGAAGGCTTGGCAACGAGACAGCACCCATCTGTTTTGAGCTAATTTAACATGGTCACTAAAACAAAGGAGACAAAGGCCCGTCTTGTGAATAATGATGAAGTGACCGTCAGCTGAAAAACACTTCTGGCTCTTGTGTTTACAATTTACTTTGTCCGTCTCGCCGTCTCTGTTGGTTCAAGAAGCTCAATGCAGCTTTTTGGTTGGAACATTGACTCATTTGAACCAGTGACGTGTGAGCTCCTGTTTACTTGTACTGCATGGGAGGAATGATGATTATTGTATTATGATTATTGCATATATATATGTATGTGTATATATATGCACACACACACACACACACACACACACACACACACACACACATATTTTCAGATCGTTTTCGAAAACAAGGTTTTCAGAGAGTTTTCTCGTAGTTTTTTCATGCCATTACAGGAAAGATTTTTGGTCATTTTTCATCTTTTTTCATCTTATTATGATCACCAATTGTATTGTCACAACTACTACGATTGTTAAAGGACATACAGCCAGCATTTAATTAATTCAATATTAAATGCTGTGAACGAAAAGACTGCTACATTTACTTAAGTACTGTACTTTATTGCAAATGGAAGTGTTTTTATGCTATTACTACACAGCTATAGTTACAGGTTAATATTTGGATTAAGATTTTACATTCTAAATATATAATCAATTTATATAATATGATACATTGATGCAGATTTAACTACCCTAAAGTTTAGAAATCTATTAAAATCTACCTCAACCAACTACAGAAATAAAGTACTGTTTACATGCTTACACGTGCATTAATAATAGTCCAATAAATTCAGAAATGAATATATTGCACTGATCTGGGCCATTTTGCATAATGAATATTATGACTTTTGATACTTTTAGTACATTTTGATGATAATACTTTTACATACGAGTAAGATTTTGAATGCAGAATTTATAACGGAGTATTTCACACTGTTCTATTGCCACTGTTGCTAAGTAATGGATATGAATAATGCACTTCTTCTACCTCTGAAATTAAAGTACCAGTATTTCTATCACTGGACTGTCATAAGATCAGGCTCGTGTATCCACAGACAGGCTCACATGTGTGTTCATGCAGGCGCACACCGCACACACAAACATACACAGCAGATGGCGAAATGGGAACTGCTGAACCATATCATTGTGACAGCTATTATGACGGATGACTGTATCATCTTAGAGAGGAAATCCTTGTCTCTCCTCACTTGTGTCTTTTGAGGTCTGATTACTTCTCTGTCTCACCGGCTTGTCTCTCATTTTCTCCACTGGGGTCAAAAGGAGACATTTTGAAGGTTGTGGAAGAAAATAAAACCATTTAGCATATAGGCACACTTACATTAAGCAACAAAGATTAAAAGCTAAACATTAAACATGAACATGAACTGAGTTAATCTTTCTTTTGATTTTTTTTCCCCTCTCAACTGTATTGAGCTGACATCGACCTTTTACGTAAATTCTAGTTAAGTTACATTTTTTGCCATATGCGGTTTTTGTTCCAAATTCATCACTAACTGTAGGTCACAGTTTACCCAACTATTTATTTATACCGGTAATATTAGAAGTAACATGTACAGCCCCAGTATACTTCAGTTTACACTAACCAAACACACCCTCTGTAGAATACAGGTTGTTCTGCTGAATGTCCTCCCATCTGTCTGTGATGTGTTGCCTGCTGACAGTTTTGCCCATTGGCAAAAGCAGCCAGGAGGCTGTTCATACACCATGACAGTCCACAAATTCTTTGAATGCCTCGCGCGGATGTTCAGAGGGTTCAGAATGGTTGCCCGGACACTGTTGCTCACAGTTACATCTCGTTCGGATCACATAAGGGCTGCTGCTCATAAAAGAACATTCTGCCATTCATATGCTGCTATTATTGATATTATTTCTGAATTTTACGCCTTGATGTATCAGCTGAATGAGATTAAGCAGATCACTGTAAATCTGGTCTCTTACAACACTGACCTTTGGAGTAATAAAAATGATATACAGCATGAACAAAACCAGTGATTTCTTGTAAGAACTCCTGAGTGGGAATGTTTCACTGCAGATACAAGCAGAGCGCAGTGAGCCTTTTGTACAGCTTTTTCTATTCCTTTCTTCCTCTCTTTCCCTCATCTGTTTTTCCTTCCCCGTTCTGCAGCTTTAAGTGATGTTGTTATTCCAGATGGCTCGGTGCTATATGGAGAACAGACAAGGGGAATACTTCATTGAAAATATGAAAATATGTCAGCTTGCGGACATCATTATGGCAGCCTAGATCATTTAAGCACCCCTAAAATTACCTCCAGGCCTCATGGAGAGAAATAATAAATGTGTGTGTGTGTGTGTGTGTGTGCAAGCATTAAAGCTCACAAGAAGGCCTCCACATCTGTACAGAACTCAGATGTGCAGATTTCAAACACATGTCTAGCCTGTTTCTCAGAAAACTTGATAGCAAATCAGATGTAGCGCTAACCCCATTAGCTTTGCATCTTGGCTTAGAAGCCAAAAAAAAAAGCTGTGACAACATGGAGATAAATAAAAAACACAAGACAAACTTCTCCCAGGCAGAAATGAACTGCAAGAGCAAGATATATGTTTTACATTACTCCTCCGCTCACTGTTTTATATCATTCAGATTGGTGCAGGGGAGCGAGTCTCCACGTGGGGCTTGGTCTCTCCCTAAATCTGCCTCCGGTGGGTCCTCAAAATGCCCCTGTGCCAAATGAGCAGCGTAAAGCATGCCCCAAGGCTTGGCCCAAAACGACACCCTAACAGCAAAGCTGTCAGCCCATGAGCCAATGCACTAAAACATGAGTGCAGCCGAACTATTGGGTTTTATAGCCTACAACTCCCAGTCACAAGCCCTCTAATGCCCCGTTTAACAAGCTGAAAATCCTCCATTTATTCGCCCTCCATCTCCCTTTAGGGTCTCCTCCATTACCATTCACAAACAAAGACGGGCTGACATATACTCCATGTAGCGTGTATATGCTCATGTAAATGGTGTTAATGCATGGCTGGGGAAAGGGAATAGATCGCGGCCCGCGTTTGCACGTGTGCATGTTTGCATTCATGCCTACAGTGTTTTCACTAAAATTATATCATTAGCAGGAAAAAAAAGGCTTCTGACGCAGAAGTTAGATCATCAATGGACAGTAAAACTGTACTGAAACTGATCCTGATGACACTATTTGAGCAGTTTTTTAGGTTGGGTAGGTTTGTGTGCTGGCCCTGTGCTTATAGATCCACAAGTTGTATAAATTGGTTGTAGCAAAAGCCGAGGTAGAGGGAACTGGGGGAGAAAAATAAGAAGAGGGAAGAAAAAGAGATAGTGCTGTAAGGGTCGAGAGGTCCGGGGAGTGTAGGGGTCACTCTCTCTGCTCTCCCATCATGAACACAGCAGATTGGATAAAGTCTTCATCGGCGTTACACTCCACCAGTCACAGTCCTGTGAAACCAGCACCGTGTCCCCAGTACACACACACACCTCCTCCCTCTTCAACAATGGTGTCACTCATGGAGGCCGAGGAGACACAGAGAGTGCTCCATCATGGGCATTAGCTATGGGGATCAGTTGCTTTAAACAAGAGAGGAGGGGTGTGCTTTTGCAGCCTATCATGTAACAACTGCAGATGAACACCTTTGAAGTTTTGTCTCTATTTATTAGATGTATTTCCCTTTCAAATTGGTTTGTAAGGACAATAATGTAGCAACACAGGCAGGACAAATACTCTGGATTGCCTACTTAAACTTGTTAAGTATCCTTCCCTATTTTTATGCATTTAAATCATCTCCAGATGTAAATTATAATTTTGTTTCATTTTCATCATAGATTTCACCACTCTCCATGGAAGTGGAGAGCGTTCTTTCCACTTCATTTCATTTTACAGCACATACTGCAGGGTCCCGTTTTACCATCTCTGGGAGAAGAAATTAAATCAATTTTGAATGCACGACACAAAATAGCAATGAAAGCCCTGTATTAAGCAGATCTGGCTGGCTGACTTGTAACATTTTCCAATGAGGTTTTGTTTGCTTGTTTGTTTTGCTATTTTTCCACCCTGAAATACAGGGATTGGAAACATGCAAACTATACTGTCTCAGTGGCCTAACGAACCGCTGGTCTTGGAGAGGGGAATATGCTCTGGGAGCCAAATTGTTTTTCCCTCATAACACCATCTGCTTTCTCCAAGCCAGGCATAGCAAATCAGGGGTCATCATCATTAATATGCGTGCTTGCTAAATGACACTTCACAATCTCCACGTTCAGTCCCAGTTGATTTAAGGTTATGTGAATTTATCAACGCTAACATTTAAGTCACTGTATCGCAAACTTTCCCCTCGACAGTCTGTCATAGGAAAAAGTGTCATTAGAAATTGAGGAGTATGGAATGAAAAAACATGGCCCAAATGGGAGCTAAATTCCCAAAGGTTCCCAAATTTAAGGATGAACAACAAAGCAGAGACAGGATTAGCCACACTGATCATTACCAACTTTACCAACACTTTTTTTTTTTTTTTGACCATGTGTTTATAGCTTTGGGAGGCCATGTTAATTTGACGACGTGACAGGAGTTGAATCCTCAAGAGTGCTATGATGTGGACAGGAAACTCTGAATCTCTCTCCCTCACAAACATCGTACACATATTCCCTCTCCTCACCCAGTTCTCTAAAATAACAGCTTTGACACGATCTGCGCCAGGCTGCCGGTAACTCGAGAGCACCCTGCTCGAACACGGAGCGCTGAGGAATCCCGTGGTTGTGAAAGAGGGGCAGTCAGGGAACCAGAAGTAGAAGTCGATGGGATGGACGGTACAGGGGGGCCACACAGGACCCACTGGGCCTTGGACCCTGGTGAAATACACCCAGGCCATCTGGATAGGGTAGGGGCCAGAGAGGCTGACAGGGGAGCCCAGTGTTTTTGCCACAGCAAAGAAGAGCATTCACCACATGTCCCTTACAGTGGAGATGGAGTGGACTGGGACTTTTGGTGCTAGTGGTAAAATCCTTCTCCCTACTTATGGTCACAGAAGTGCAGTCAGGCCTCTGTAAACATCTGTCAGCCATTGCCTCCATCGTACACCCCCCCTCCCCAGACCCCATCAGTGCAGCATGGCCTTTGACCTTCGACTGAAGAAAGACAAACTGTGACTTTCTGCCAAAAACTAGCAAAGAGTTCAGACTAAGCTACATGTCTGTATAAGGATAAATCAGTGTTATCATAACAGCAAATACTTATTTGGCTCATGGTTCACAGAAGGGACTTTATAGAGTACAGCTGTACAGTAGTGATTACCAGAGAATGTGGAAAAGTGGAAACCCCTCGGGTTATTTAGTCTTTTCAAAGGTTTATATACTTAAATACTCGAAAAAATGTCCCAGATATTCAACATGGGAGAGATAGTTGTCTAAAATACCTCAACAGTGCCAATTAGCAGTTAAAAGACTTTTAATTCCATATGTCAGCAAGGATATTCAAGCTGTTTCATATAAAAGAATATGTTATTTTTTAATCATGCAAGAATTAGATTTTCATTCTTGTATAGTTAACCAGTCAGCTCAACTAATCAGATTTGTCTGCAGTTTGGACAGTCCAGGCTCTGATCTACCAGTCATCTCAGCCACTCTCAATGGGATCCAGACCAGCATCATAGGCCTGTGGACACAGACCAGAGCCCTCATCAGCTCTCCCACTCCTGCCTCGCTCTGGGGCCTCAGGTTTCCCCTCCAACCCTGGCGGCCTCTCTGCCTCCAGTAGCCCCCAAAGGCCCCACTCCCTCCCCACATCAATTACAGCCTATACCCTGTAGCGCCGACCCCTCCCTCTGTGACCCTGGGGGTTACTGATTCAGGAAGGTCAGAGGTCGTTCTCCCCACTGCTACCCCAGGCATCTCTCAGAAGTCTCTGCGTCTGAAGCCCTGCGGCCCTGCTGGGGCGACACCCACACGACCCTCGGCCAGCCAGGGGAGACAAGGATCGCCCCGTTCTAGTCAACGTTGGTCTGCTCCAGTCACTCTCATCTAGAAGGCTACTTGAGTCTCCTAAAGGTTATTTTCATAAGCACTTTTCTAATGTGACATTGCAACTTTACTTGCTCAGTAATCTCCTCACAAAATAGCATCTTGGCCTTCAGGATTCAATTTGAATAGTTTCTACCATCGTTTTTACAGTGTAATGTTGAAAATGTGTGTCTTCAATTAAAAAAACAACTTATGTATGTCACAATGGAGAAGACACATTTCAGATTTGTCCTCGAACAAACACACAAGGACCTAAAAGTACTGAAGCCAGCTGGTTTGTTTCAACCCAACAACGATGATATGAAGATGGAAAAAGTGAGCTCGTGTCCATGAAAATCAATGACTAATGGGATAAAAGGGTTTACGGACATCAGTTTCCTGGAGAATACTGGAATATCGTGGGTACCCTGCTGAGAAGGAGTGCCAGTGTAATCAATTGTAATGCCTTTACATTCATTTTCTCATGAGAGGGGAATGTGAGTTATCATCAGCACTAAATGAACAGATGTAGTAATTTCGACTTTAAATCTCTGTAAATTTTACCAAAGATATCGAAGAAGAAGAAGAAAAGATGAAGTAGAATTGCTTTTGAAATCAATTGCACTGATTCAGGGGTAAATCTCACAGTGAGTGGCCAACAATGAAAGGATGTAGCACACTATCAACCTGGTTAAACAGCAAGTCGATGAGTCGGATCGTTTTGTTGACCACAGAGTTTTGACGTGGAAGTCGGCCTCGCAAAGCAGAACTGTATTTCTGTCATAGTACACAGACCCTTGCAGTGTCAATACCAGACACATTATCTCTAATGGGAGAGTATGAGGATGGAGGAAGAGGAGACAGGGAACGAGAGAGAGACACACAGAGCGTAGAAGGATGGTATCTCTATTGATTAACTGGAAGAGGACCTCCACTCCACCCTCTCCTGTCCAGACATATGGGGTAATAAGGACCACTCCTCTCCTCTGCCACCCCCCTCCTCTTCTCTTCGACCCTCTCTTCTCCTCTCCCCTCACCCCAGCTAGAAAGCCTTTTAATCAGCCCCCAGGGGAATACATGGATATGATATGGGAGAAAAGGAGGGGAAGACAGAGGGAGGAAAAGGAGACAGGGTGAGAGGAGTCCATTAGTGAAGCAGACACAATAGCTACAGGAACAGAGTGACCACAGGGAGGTTTCCTTCAGGCACAGAAAAAGGCAGGGAGGCCTGAAAACATACACATCCTGTATGCTTGCAAATGTATGATTGCTTAATACACTAAATATAAGTCGTAGTCCCTTCACTTTCTTTCATATGTGTGCGCCATACAAGTCTGAGCTGATATGGCTCCAAAGTTACCAGGTCACATCACACAGGGCTGTTTTTCTGCTTGGCCGGGGCCATTTTCCTCTGTTTATGTAGGGCCTTTCTGTTTTCTTTTCCAAGGAGAAGGCTGCCAATCTCAGCGAGCCAGACTAACTTTATCAAGGCGACCATCTCAGTCCCTGACATCAAATCCACAAATGCTTCTCATGCTGAAATCTCTCTCTTTTTTTTTTTTTTTTTAAAGCTGTCAGCACCTCGCCCCAGCGCTGGCCCCTCAGCCTCTGGACTCTTGAGGGATGGTGAGAGAAAGGGAAGAAGGGAGGAGAAAGTGAGGAAGAGCTCTGAACACAGCTTTGATATTTGTTTTTAAATAGTGAGAGAGATGTTATTGATGACAACTATATATCCGTTCAGTTTAACAGCAAAGAGCCTTATGGAGCTGCAACATCTCAATTAGCGAACACAGGTTTCAGTTGGGAGAAGTGGGCAACCCACAGGTCAGGCCATGATACACAAAACTTGGATAGGAGCGCCCCATGGTGGCTAAAGCTACATTAACACTTTGGGGGCTTTGAAAAATAGTATCACGTTACAAACTGAAAATGGGAATAAAAGCTGTGAATTACCGTGTCTTAACATGGTTTAGAGTGGTTATAAAAACAGCAGTCCCATATTGCTGTCAATAGGAGATGTATTACAGCTGATGGAGTAAAGCAGAAACACTTCTAACTGGACTAACACAAAGCAGTCAGTTTCCTGCAGACCAGTGGGCTCAGAGGTCTGCACAGTCAATCAGCAATAAAACAAAACCTGTATTGAAAAGGACCGGAAATAAAGCCCAGAAAACAGCGATGCATTTTTCATTATTACAACTCAATTTGCAGAAAGCGAGCCCGACCTAAAATTGCTTCCATATGCGTCCGCTGCGGGGCGCCACAGAGTCTGCCAGGACAGCTATATTAAGTTTTATGGTGATTCCCGCTCTGTGATTGGCTGATGCAGAGCGCCGGAGCCGGAGGAGCGGACCAATAGGAGAGGAGGATTCTGGTCCGCTCTGTGATTGGCTAAGCGCGGATGTCAATCAAGCAGCGACGGGCTCTGGAGGCAGAGAGCGGACCAGTCGGTTGTTTTGCTCTCTGGAGGACAGAGCTCCGCCGGCCGAGACCGTTCACACACTCACACACACACACACACACTCACACACACACACACTCACAAAGAGCTGCAAGTCACTGACACAAGACTGTTTACACTTGATTGGGCTAAATAATTAAATTTAACAAAATATTTTTATATCTTACATTTTTGTATATTTGTATATACAGAGATGTAGATTAATTCAATTTTGTCACTAATGGTAAAAATCCTATTATGTTATTATGTATTATGTTATAGCTCTGACTCTGAAAATTACAGGCATGTGTCTATTTACATTTTTCATGCAAATAAAAATAATAATTATTTAAATAGTAAGTGAGATATGAAATTATAGTATTTTTCATGTATGATTCTGATCACACTCAGGGTTTTTATTTGCTTTGTACGTTCATTAGGAAAAAAATAACATTGGCTACATTCTAAAATGAAGTAAAACAGCTCAATAAAACTACTGACACATTAGTGGATGGGTCATTTTTACAAGCTTATTGTGTTAGGTTTAAAGAAATTATTTGCTTTCTTTAAAAATATTATTATTTTGAATATACCAGCCCTGCAAATTCAAGTGATTGAATAGCACTACATTTAAAGTCTGAATCTTTTTTTTTTTCCTAATTTAATCATTTCTTTTAAATGTAAGTGATGCCAGGATAGGTCTGCTATAGATTATTGAATGAGTTGGGCTACCATTCAATAGGTAAGTGCTAAAAATTTACATTTTTAATCTATTTTCCATGAAGAGTGGAAATGGGCGTTTCTCGGCCCCAGACATCTGAGAGCAAGTAATTTATTATCCTAAATACATAAAATTAAAATTAAATAAAAAGGCTATAACATAAGACAGTTTGGGATTGGCGTTGAACTCAGCATATCTTTAAATACCCGTGAACACTGCATAAGAATATATTTCAACACGAAATTAAAAATTCCTCAGTTTAAAAGAAAAAAAAATTAGATGATAACGACAAAATAGTCCCTCTCTGGTCACCTCGAGTTCCCTCTGGTTTCCCATGAGCCTTTGCGGGACCCGAATTCATGCGCCTGCGCACTGGCTTCCCACACATCACGTACAAGCCCACCAATCAGCTTCGTCCTCGGAGGAGCATGTGGGGGTGATTTAAGAGCTCTCCCCTAATAAATCTGTCAGAACTTCACAAAGTTGATTTAAATGTGTTTCACATCGTTATGAAAATACTTGTGGATTAATCAAGTGACTGCGCGCTGGCGTCAGATCAATTGGAGCAAATTACTCCTCGGAGCTTTTTTTTTTTTTTTTTTTTTTGAAAGCGACGCGATTTGGAGCGTTTCTGGATTTGTCGATCTGTAAAGCCTGCATGAGGCGGACCGCAAATGCCACTTGTTATTTTCAAAGGGGGGGGCTGTTAAAGCTCTGCAAGACTCTGATACAGCACATAAACAGATATTACACAGCTTTCCTCCCAGTGATGGACTATACAATTTACAATAGCCAGAATATCTCAGCCTGTAGTTGCTCCTTGTGTGAATGTCACATTATTGGTGTGTAACAAGGCTGCAGCTGCATCCCAGATGAAGTGTGATGTGGCAGCCGCCAGATAAGCCCTGCAGCAGCGCGCTGACTTGTCTGCACTAGACCCGGCTGCTGGGGCTGTCCAGCTCACATTGGCAATGTCTGTTGAACTTGTTGTTGTGTTGAACTCGACTTTTTTTTATAGCCGCTTATCATTGGTCCTATAATAGGATACGATTTTCCAGGCTTCTTTGTGATGCTACGGCACATAAAAGCCTGAGTACGACTATTTCCAAAAGAATTTCATTGCTCAGAAAAACTTATTATTACAGCATCCACATTCCCACACAAGTAAATAGGTGAGCTCGGTATAGAGGTTATTCTGCTTATTCTCACTCTGCATTTATAGGGTGAAGTAATTTCACTGTCTTTTATAGCCTATACGAGGGTCTTGTATAGGCTATCACGTCTATAGAAATAAGAAAAGCGATCTAAATTTAAGACGTATTCAATAATATGCGCCAAACTAGTCTTATATTACAGTCTTACAGATAACTCATCAGGCTTTTGAACCATACAAAAGAAATAACTAACCTAAGACATAAAAATATATACTTAGCATCTCTTTTCTGCTGAGAAAGATTTACACGTCTACGAAGCCAACGTTTATAAAAACATGACTCATTTTTCTAGTTATTGTCTTGGTTTTATTTCAATAGTGGAAAAGTGACCTTAAAATGATTGTCCATTGGTGTTACCACAATTCGTCAGCAGGAGTCGCAATTGAGCCAAATCACTGCCACTATCGTGTGTGTTGGTCCTCAGCAGAGAGCTGCAGCCTGTTCAGTCCCTCTGACGCCCACAGCACACACAGGGCTGGAAGGTATCTAAGTGTGTTAACCCAGCATTTGGAGGAGTATTACTACTATTTAAGTTATACTTATGCTGCATCATAGGCGCCTGAGCAATGGAGCAGGTGGAGCAGCTGCACCCCCACTATAAGACTTGGACTTAAACATTTTAGCAAGTTTGGATCAAAATTAGTTACATCTGGTCGTTGACATACATATGTAAATTAAAAATTACATTTCCCGTCCTTACCGAAGCCATTTTCTTTCTATAAACTATTCCTGGAGAATCAGGTCCTGGTAAATATCAACACATACAGTAATGTAAACCGATTACTGTGATGTTCTTTCATTTATATGTCCCAAACTTTATTTTCCTACTTTATTAATATAGCATTTGCTTAATTTATACCACTAGGCAGCAATTTGGTAAAGCTAGAGATGGCTACGATACTATCCTAACGTTACTATGCCTGCTGAGGACTACTGTTTCACTTTACATGTAGCCTGTGGAAGTAAACATCATTTCACACATGCGCGCGCACACACACACACACACACACACACACACACACACACACACACACACACACACACACACACACACACACACACACACACACACACACAGTCATAGTCACAGGCCATAATCATAATAACTCGCACCCTAATGTTATGTTAGGACATTTGCATTAAAATGCACACAAAGTGAATTTCAATCATGCCAGCAACTGCTCAGTTTAAGCCAAGCAAGGAAAATAGTCAATTGTGCAAAATATACAAGGCAACCAATTTCATTCATTTTTATAGAATATGTCCAGGGAGGGATAAAGGTCCACTCTGCTTTCCCACACATGGTCTTCCACTCCAGGCCATGACTGCCAATCACAGGCCTACAGTCCACCGGAGTGGATCATTATAGTGTTTGAAGTATAAAATATGACAGATATTCAAAATGATGAAGTGCACTTTACTTACCACCCCAGTTTCAGGATTAATTTGTTTCATTGTATCTCTTTGCTAGATTCACTTTGTATTCTATTGCTTATTTTGTATTTTATTGTATATAACTGCTGGATTTGTTATGGGGGTATCTACAAATTTCACCAAACGTTATACTGTGTATGATTGTGTATGTGAAAATAAGAATTTGTTTTGAATACTGTATTCCACAGTTTCAAAAATTTGGTATTTTAGTGTAAATGTTTTTGTTTGATTATCACTAATTATCCACTAATATGGTCAAAACTAAGCGTTGTTAACTTTAGCAATGAATCTAATAACTAAGATAAACTTTGTATGCTAATGAACACCAATATTTGCAATTAATCTGAGGTGAATGTTGGCCAACCAACACAAGTTCATGGTAGCTAGCAAAGTGTTTCTTACGGCAGCTAACCACTAATCACAATCTAATAAGCAATTATCTTGCGATAAACATTAACAAAATGTTTCTACATAATACCACTATTGACCTAATTCATGAAAAGTCCATTAAGGAATTAAAATGTCAAAAAAATTCATTACTTTAATCAGCTAACCAGCGAGAGTGATTGGGAAATACATAAAACAGACGGGGCTCTATGCTTGTCTGGAGCCACTGGTCGCCCCATGTCGCACGTTACTTCTGCATTCCCTAATTACAATAAATGTCTATGGGAGTGTCACAAGTCTCTCTTTCTATGGCAAGAGAGACTACGTAAGATACAATAACTAACTACGTCATTACATGAGATGAGGTCCAGATGGGTGAATGGGTCAAAATCATAACTAGAGGCTGGGGGTCGAGTCCGATGTTATGAAAAGAGACAATGTTCTTTGGGGTTTACTTTTCTAGGGTTTAGAGTTACTTTTTTTTAATGTTCAACATTATTTTCCAAGTTTATTGTGGATTAGAAAGTGAAATGCACATGATGTTGAATCAGGTCACAAACGCTACAAAAGCTTGTTTTTGAGTTGAAATATGTCCAGATGAGTTAAGTAACTTTGCAATTAGTCAAACTATGAAATATATAACATTACAGACATTTTGAGAAACATTTAATTGGTTGCTCACTAGTGAAACTAGTACACAACACAATGAAAAACAAATATTTTATGGTGTCTGTGGTATTCTATGGTACTCTATGGCATTGTAGAGTAACGTATGGTAATGTGTTGTAACGTGCGGTAAAATATAGTATTCTATGGTAATCTACGGTATGGTACAGTATTCTATGGTATTCTGTGGTAATGTACGGTGCTCTATGGTAAGGTACAGTATGGTACAGTATTTTGTTTAATTTATGGTTATTTATGGCAACATATGGTAACGTATGGTAATGTGTAGTAATGAATGGTAATGTATGGTAATGTACAGTAACATATGGTAATGTACGGTATTCCATGGTTATGTAGGTTGTTCTATGGTAACGTATTGTAATGTACAGTATTCTACAGTTCTATGGTATGGTACTGTATTCTATGATATTCTATGGTAATGTATGGTATACTGTGGTGACGTACCGCAATGTGTGTTAATGTACAGTAACATACATTAATGTATGGTAATGTACAGTATACTATGGTAATGTACAGTATTCTATGATAATTTATGGTAATACAGTAAAGTACGGTATGGTCATACACCTGAACCATGGACTAGGCAGAGCAACTGCACCCCCACTATAAGACTGAAGAAACGTGAGTCTTTGTATCCCCATGTTTTAATCAAACACCTTTGCTGTTTTTAAACATTTTAGCAAGTTTGGATCAAAATGATTTATATCTGGCTGCATTATATATGGTATGTAAATTAAAAAGTAAACTTAGGACAATTCCTGGAGAATCAGGTCCATACATTTGGATTCCTTTCGCACATGTAGCCACAACCACACAGTCTATGCACACAACAGGGGAATGTCGGACGTGTTAGACGTGTTAGACATGTTACAACCTACTGAAATACTGTGTTTGGCTTAAGTGAGGGCTGCGGGGGGCAGGACATGATGCAAAAGTACGCTGTGGTTGTGCTTCAGCATTTTTAAGAGTTTACCAGAAACAAAATGACTTTTACATTAAAAGAAAGCACAGGAAGTCCTCTCTCCCATTAGTGCTGGCTTCAAACCAGAGCATTCAGGTCCAGTTAGAAATAACAGCCACACTGCTGTGGTCCAAAGAAAACGCCAGAGAACTACATAAGATACAATAACTGACTACGTTCCTGCACCTTGAATATCTGTGTGGTTGGTTTTCAGTCATTGAGCATGAAGAAGTTACCTTCAGGGATTTCTGCTGGAAAGACTTCAGGCAATCAGGTGATGTACAGGAGCAGTCAAAGGTTGAGCACGCCTTCTCATTCAGTGGTTTTTCTTTATTTTTGTTTTGCACACTCTTGGCACCCTCTCAATCAGCTTCATGACATTGTTCAAGTAGCAGACACATCTGAACGTCAAATGTTCAGGTAGTAGTACTTTGTAGTTTTGATGTCTTCAATATTAATCTGCAATGTAGAAAATAATGAAAATAAAGACAAAGCATTGAATGAGAAGTTGTGTCCAAACTTTTGACTGGTACTACATGTCCAGAACAGTTAAGTAGCTTTGTAGTTTGTCCTGGCAAACTATGAACTGTTTGCACTATGTACACTTTGAGAGCAGCTTTATTGGTTATTATTGAAGGCTTTGTACTGTAGGAAATGGCATTTTCAGGTGTTGATTAAACAGAAATATTCCTGCTATACCTCCCCTTGTCCATCACTAATCATGCACCCAAACGTTTAACTATAACCAGATGCCCACATGCTACACTATATTTCAATAGTTACACATAACATAACACATAACAATGCAAATAATACTGTTGGTTGTGATACTGAGGAGCATTTTTTGTACTTTCATTTGAATAGAGTTTTGAATACAAGAATTTTCTTTTTTAGTTTAACCTGTTTTTGGTAAAGGATACGAATGCTTCTTTCACACATACTGTGTGTTTACTGTTTTCTTCCACAATAAATGTGAAACCAGTGTCTGTTTTTATTTCTGTCTGTCCTCTGGTTCTGTTCTTTTGATTTAACTCAAGGCTGTCCCTAATCACACCACTGACTTTGGCCAGCATAAGCATTGGATAACTAGATATCAGCAAAGGCTGGTGGCTTCTGTCCAGACAGAGACCCTGGATGACTGAATATATCAAGGCATGAGTATCTTAAAATCACCGCTGTTTGATATTGCCTTGATAAAAGCAAATTAGTTTAGGTGTTTGTTTTGGGGATGGGGGAAATGTACCTGTACAATATAAGAAATGTGAATGAGTAGTTATAAATGAAGAGGCATACGTTTAAGTTCTCATCAGATGAAAAAGACAGCATCCTGGACTGTAAAACCACTGACACCACAGCCCTTGAAGCATCCAGATGTTTGCTTCATGGCCAAAGATGAGCTGATCTCATAACACTACAACAGCATCATTAGTCTGAATTCATACGCATGATCTGAGAGAGATTAATGTTTCAATTCCCATTAAATAATGTTTGTTTTTTTGATAATATTGTGTTCAGTCTAATAGCATGTTTAATCTTCATCATGGTAAGATTGCACAAATTCGCTCTTTCTCCACCCCAGTCTAATATCATGAACTGTGCTCGATTTATTATAATATTGTTTTATGCCTTACTTAAGCAAAAGTAGCAATACCACAATGTAAATGTACTCGGTTACAAATAACATTCCTACCTTCAATATTTTATTCACAAGTGGAAAGGTTTTATCAGAAAAATGGACAAAAACGATGCCATTGTGCAGAATGGTCCCTTTTAGATGGTTATATCATAGCATGATATATAGTAGTGATCAGAATCGTGTTTATTGCCAACTAAGTTGACACATACAAGGCATGTGTCTTGGTACTTTAGTGGATATCAATAAACATAGTAAGAAGATATGAGAAAGTGAAAAGCAAGTACTTGCAGCTAAAGGAACTGAAATCGAAAACAGAAACATCTACAATTAGAATATGTAAAATAAATGAAGAATATGTAAAATGAAAGAGCTGTACAGTCTGTGCATTGGATTTGTGGATTGTGATTGGATTATTATCACTGATGTAAGCAGATTTTACATGTTGAAGCTTGCAGGGGTGGAGCTATTTCATCTATTTTATAAATCCATAACACTTCATTGTATTCAATACATTTTGCTCTGGAAAGTAACTCCATGTACTTAAATACCAGTAGCATACTTGAGTGAATGTAGGGGCCTTACTTATTAAGTGTGAAGTGATTAGCTTTAGATGTCCAGAGGAGAAGGTGTTTTGTAGGCCCCAGGCTTTGGTGGGTAGTTCGTCATGTAGTTCAACAAGTTCAATCTGCAATTCAGACACTTACCAGTAGGCCAAACATTGGAGAAATGCAGGTCAGTAGCACAAACATCCCGGAACTGCAGCCTGACCATGCTGCTGAGAAACACCTCTGAGATCTACGAACTGATGAGAGCAGGAAGTTTAATACCCAAAGGACAGTATTTGATATAACTTCTGTCGTGATATTTGCCTGTTTCCTGTTATCATGCCTGTGAATAATATGTGTAGTTAGTAATGGGCGAGGCCTGGCGGTAGTTAACAACTGTCCCTCACTCTCATTGGTCAGAATTACAACGGACGTTGTCCTTGTCCAATCACATTGTGTTGCGGTGGTCGCGGTGGTCCAATAGGCGTGAGTTATGCAAATGTTGAACCGAAGTTTCCCCAGTAGCAGCACTCTCCACTGACAGCATTTAGCTCTTCAGATGTTTCATTTTCTGTTTAATTAACAAAGCCAGGAAGTAATTTGATAGGTAGGTGTCGCCGCTGAAACACCTCTCCACCATAACGGACTGAAGGGCAACGGTTTCGCTATGTTTGCGCCAAGACGTTGCCGTTAACCGGTACTTAAAGCTGGTAGCCACAGTGAGTGCTAAAAGCTAGCATAGCTATCTAACGATTTCGCCGGTACAGGCGGACCTCTTTGTCTGACAGGGGAAGGCGTGCTCTTTTGTTAGGCTTTTCCCTTTGTCCATTCGGGAAAGAGGAACTGTTGGGTCAGGATTTCACAATTATCTGCAGCTCTGAAAGTATTTAGAAAATGCGAATCGCGAAAAAATACTTCACAGAAGGCCTGATTCAGTTTACAATCTTACTCAGTTTGATTGGAGTTCGTGTGGATATCGACAGCTACTTAAGCGGCTACTATAGCCCTCTGATAGAGATTAACTTGGGTCCTAGCTCAGCCTACACCCAGACACCTTTTCATAATTTGAGAGACACTCTTGACGGATACAGTGTGCACCCAAAATGTCCCGAGTTGGACTATTTCTTTGCAAGTCGCCGGCTACTAGACGAGGTGAGGACTCTCGGCTCGCCGCGGTTCCCCACACAGTTGAACACATGGCTGGTGCACCAAGTGCCTGCCACTGTCCAGGCTGACTGTGGGCCTTCAACCAGCAACAATACTGACACCGACTCGGGGTTAGACACCCCCGGAGACGAAGCCAGGGATGACGGTGAACACCTGCCTGACAGCGGCCATGAGGTGTGCCAAACAACCCCTGAACTCGGGCCTTGTAGCGGCGGAGCCTGCGAGCTGCAGAAAGAGGCAAGTGTGTGTGGTGTAGTATAAAGTTAACCAGACTTGGCTGCTGGTTGAGCTTTACGACCAGGACGGTTGGCTGGCCAGCTAAAGCACTTCACTAACCGAGGTGATGCCCTGGTAGTAAAACCTCCTCAGTGCACAACAGAACAGCTACTGCTATCACTAGCCACCAACAACACTAACCCGTGTTATATAATGGAGGCTTCCCATCAACCAGTTACTTGTTATGCAAGATTTCATGATGTGATAACTGATCTGTTGCCATAACTTGAAATGTGTATTCGGTTTCACTTTTTATGACTCAACCACTCATGGGTCACAAATTGCAATCTAGTGGTCATATTGCCCAGTTAGATTAGGGGACGTGTCTACATTATGGCATTTTGGTAACTCAATTTAGATAGAAGCTCACTGTAGTTAAAATTAGTAACTGATCAGTATGACTAGTTAATGAGAGTCTAATTTGATCACAAGTATTCAACTCTCTGCAGCACCTGTCACCCTGCACTGTGGAACAGAAACATTAAGCCATCTCTGAATGGTCAGGACAATAGCATTAACTTCACACTAAAGACCCTAATAAGACGAGTGTATTGGATGACCACACAGCTGTAAAACTGGTATTTGCCACAAGAGTCACTCACTTGTTGTGAAAAACATTATTGAAAATATGTGTTTCATAATCTGTGTAACTGCCATTTAAAACTGCAAGCACACCCAGACCTTCATGTTCAGTTCCAGTTTTTCTAGCTGCGGGTAGAAACAGCTGCTTGGTGGATGTTGTGTCCTCAAGGCAGTTGATGTCGCCATTTGTGTAACTGTATCCCCTTTCTTCAGACTCAACTACCAGCTGTGGGCCTTGAGAGGTGGAGAACTGAGGCTCAGACCCACAGCCTGTTTGCTTACATAAAAGCGGTGGTCCACACTTGAACACTGCCCCCTCCCAGGGCTCTTGTTCACATGGATAATGTGTTGTTGACACATCTTTTATTCTTTACCCTCTCTTTTGTTAAGTAAGTAAGAGCTTAACCGGTTGTATTACAAGATGTGGTGGCTCGTGGAAATTCAGCATTTCTAAGGAGATGACTACAGCTGATAGTTGAAAGTAACAATCAATACCTATTTGCATTCATTGAAGCCGGAAAAGATACTCCAGTAGAAGTCGACAAGCTCAGACAGATCTTCGGCAGATCTGAGCTGATAGTAGATTAGTTTGTCATATCTTTGCCTCTAGCATTAACGTTAAAAGTCACTCAGCAGTCTGTTTTGGAACTGGTGCAAATCAACCGCCTTTCATCTCATGGACACAGAAAATATTTTTTTGTCTTTGCATGGAGATGTCAAGAATAACGTGTCTCTGGCTGGCAGCTGGTGACCTACATTAAATGCTGTACTTGGTGTATCGGGAGTGTCTTACAACATCTGACAGGGTGAGGTCATCTCTGAGAGTGATTAGCTTAACAGTTGCACTAGCATATTAAAAGATCCTAAATCCCCTCCGTACATAAATACACCACCTCACACATTTCTAATGTCATGAGAGAAATTGGGGTTGCATGTAGTCAGTCAGTCACAACAACTGCGCATTAAAACAAACCTTTTCTCCGTCGGAGATATGAAATTATCTGCGATCTAACTGGGGTCACCAAACCAGAAATGTAACTGTCTTTAAGGTCTCTGAATGTTTCTTAATAAATCGACTGTTTTTTTTTTTTTTTCTATCTCCTGTCTCTTCTATCCTGAATCCTCTGACTCTCCTGTTCCTCAACTCTGTCTTCCCTTTCACTCCATCCACTGTCCTTGGCCCCACCAGAAGGATGATGCTAAAGTTAAAGAGGAGGAAGAACCTGCTCCACTCACTCAGCTGGCTCACAGTTCAACCCTGGAACATGAGGTATGATCCTGGTTTGTCACAGTTTCCTTCATTTGACACTGGTTATACTGGTTGTCTTTAAGGGGTACCCACTACAGTGCTTATCTATCAAACGCAATTTGTGTATCATGCTTGCTTGCAATTTATAGTCACATGACCATGAAAATTATGCGGTACCTGTTTTTGACCAGAAAATCACAGTCTGACATGACTTCAATCACTCAAATTGCACCATTTTGATGACGGTGCTGTTTGGTAACATGGTGTAAGACCTGGCATGGTGGAGAACAATGATTACCGTATGTCTCACAGTTGTGCTGCAGCTAGTTTTTCCACACATAAATCACATTAAAGACAAAATGTTCACAACAAAACATACCACACACTGGGTTAGTGCTGTATTCAATTTTTTTATTTATTTTTTTCCTTCCTAATTTCAGAGTCTGCTTGAAGGCATCACTGCGTTGGCTGATTCAGCACGCCACCATCCCTCAGCCATTGATATTGACCAGCACTGGAGCAATTTACTCTCTCTTTCTGTTACAGACCTTGATGTAAGTTGTCTGCTTATGTTCATCACAGATGCCTGAAAATTGATTTAGCACAAGGCTTCATATGAGTTTTCAAAGTAACCCGCATGCATAAGTTTGTAGCCATCAGTATGTTACGTTGGATTGTTTTAGTGATGATCTACATGTTGTGGAGGAGTTTCACAATGCAGAGACTAAAATGGAGTTAAAATGTATGTCTCGTGTGCAGGATTTGGACTCCCTTGTTACTGAGCGTCTGTCAGACCTCGACGCAGACATCACCAGTGCCATCAGCCAGGATGTCAGTTTGCATGATGCTATGGCATCTGAAAGAGCTGAGTCCAGGCCAGTCACCCAGCAAAGAGCCCTCTTCAGGCTGGAATCCACAGGCTCCTCACAGTCGGACGTGTCTCCAGGAATGGCATTGGGCCTGGCTGCTCTTCCCTTTTCCTCAGTATGCAATTTAACTGGTAATGTGTCAACTCACAGTGCTCTTGGTGGCTGTCTGGACGAGGCAGTGTTTGACCAGATCAATCAGCTAGGTTTAGAAGGCCTGGACACTATCGACACCCAGCTGATGGGCTGTCTGGAGAGCATAGACCCACAGGTCCTTGAGGACTTGGACTCGGACTCCGGTCTCTCCTTGGAGAGCAGCTCTGGAGGTCCAGTCTCCCCAGGTTGGTTCACATCTCTACAAATACTCATAGATTAAATGTCTTTATTAACATGGCTTGTGAAGCCGAGAAATTGTTTGCTATACAAACTAACACAATGATTAACTCCTCACTCATCCAGGCTCATCCGAGGTGTCGTCGTCATCCAGCTCATATTGTGAGGACGAGTGCGGGGCAACAGGCTACAGCAGTGAGGTGGATTCACTCCCCTCAAAAGGCATCATGGACTACAGCACAGCGTGGTCATCCATTGATCTGAGTGAGAGCGTGTGGCACGACCACAGCTACTCATCTCCTGCTCTCTTCAACCAGCCATCAGTAACGCTTCCCCACAAAGGTATCAAAGAGGAGCCTCTCAGCGATGATGAGTCAAGGATGGATGACAGGGAGCTGAGTCGCGATGAGCTGCGCGCCCGGGCCATGTACATCCCCTTCTCTGTCCTGCAGATCGTCAACATGCCTGTAGAGGAGTTTCTGGAGGTCCTTGACGGTCACGGCTTCTCCCCTGATCAGGTGACCCTCCTGAGGGACATCCGCAGGCGGGGGAAGAACAAACTGGCAGCGCAAAACTGCCGAAAGCGCAAACTAGATGCCATCACAGGGCTCCAGGAGGAGGTGGAAAGGTTGCAAGCTCAGAGAGACAGGCTACTGAGGGAGAAACAGCTTACAGCCAAGACGATGGGTGCTGTGGGCCAGCAGATAAAGCAGCTGACCAGAGACGTCCTGGCCAGGCTGAGGGATGATTCAGGACAACCCCTTAACCCAGAAAGATTCACCCTGCAGTGCGGAGCTAACGGAAGGGTTGTAGTTCAGCCTGTAAGACGGCCTGCTGTCTCCACATCCACTGGCAACAAAACAGACAAAAGGAAGAAGGAGAAAAAGCAATGATGCAGTATTGCCAGCTGAGACTTGAGCTTTTAGGTTTTTGAATATTTCTGAACTTGCCTAACTCTGGTTTTGGGATCTCTTCTTTTTGTAAAATTGTGTGTGGATTCACCACTGTTGGGAGCCTAAAGCTGCAAAACAAAAAGACATTCAGAACATTTACAAAAAAAAACATTCTCTGTAAATAAAATTTCTCATGGGAAAAATGTAGCTTACACACTGGACATACTTTGCTTATTAAAGATGAACAAGGCACCAGGGCAGTTTAAGGGAACAGCTAAGCTGCTGGCAGTGCTGCCAATCTCTCTTTGTGCCTGTTAAGTCATTGAGTCTTTTACACACAATCGTAGACAACCAGACGTGTCTAAAAGTCAGCAGTGTAACAGTTACTGGATAGAGATCTGGGAGGACGATTATGTTTGTTTGTTTGTTTCCATGTACTCTTGCCTCTCAGTGTATACCTATTCAGTATAAATAGGAGGTAAAACATTGTATTTATTAAAGTTTTGGAGGTTCCTGAAGTGCTCGTACGCATCATGAGACCATCAAGAGTGGTATCTTTTTTTTTTCTGTTTTTTTAAATAATGGTAAGTTTATCTGAAAGTGGTAAGAACTAAAGTTTACAGATTTATTTCAGATATTTGAGGGCATGTACTGTTGAGTAGAAATTTGACCTGAAATGTAAAAAAAACAAAAAAAAAAAGATTTTGTTATTTTTCCTGATATGTCTTGATGACATACAATATACCAATGATTAAACTGACAAGGCCTTAATTTGCATTGGATAAGTGTTTTGATATTTTGTGTACATGATCCATAGATGTACATTATCATAACAAATGTTTTAAGAGGCTACCATTTTATTTTTAAACTAATATGAAATAATTCCTTTCAAGCACAATTTTTTTTCAGAATTTCATTTTGGCAAGATTATACTCTACCTCATGCCTTAGTTAATGTTATAGAGTTTGGGTAAGTACAAAAAACACCCCTTTTATGGGAGCTGAAATGCACCCAATTATATCAAATTCTTCATTATTAACATGGTCCGAAATGGACTTTAACGATTTAACGCGGGGGAAAAAATGAGAAAAGATACAATCAGCAACTCTATTTAATAGGCTTGAATGTCGTTTTGGATTTGTTTTTTTATATATTTGAGATTATCTGAGAGTTGAATTAAGTATTTAGTAGAAGTTGCCATATTATTCATGGGCACATCACTTTATACAGCTCGATGAGTGAGTGAGTTAGACAAAGGTGCATAAAGTAGTTCATAGTGTGATTCATAAAGTTTTTTTTCCCCCTCACAAATTTTTATTTAATTTTCTGGTTTGACCACATGTTTACTTTGATGTTTTGTATAAATTTCAAACTTTTTCTTTGTTGTGCGCAAATGTTCCTGATTGCATGGTGATTGTTGAATGTTGATAATGATTTCGCTTAGGGAGTTTGAAATGTTCTTGCAGACGTTTTTTGATTTAAAAAAAAAAGAAAAAGAAAAAGATTGTCCTTTTTGTGTCACTGTTTTTGGAGCACAGTTACAGCACCCCAGTTTGAATAACCACCGCTGACAGGCTATCCAAGCTTAAGCACACGTTTTAATGGCACCTGCTATCTCTTACTTTCTTACATTAGTATAAAATTGTAGTCAGAACACTTAAATAGATTTGCTAAACCTAAAAAGCACCAAAGCCACGAGGCACACAGGTCAACGAGCGAATCGCGATTTCCTCACAGGCTTCCGTAGAGGCTCCACTGTGCTGTGTTTGGCGCGTGCCCTGCAGCACAGAAAGAGATAAAGCGAGAGCTGACCGCGTGTAGTCAAAGCACTGCCGAAGCAACTCCGCTCTTATTTTTTTAGGGTGCGTATGCAGAACTGACTTAATTTAAACGCTGCATCGTGCATCATTTAGCGTAAAATTTGTTGACTGACGAAGGCGAGCTAACGGTAGCTTTGTCTCACGAGTTGGACCACATAACAAGCAACGCAGTGTGTGCAGCAAGAGTAAGCTACGACGTTACCCCAGCAGCGTTATCCAGCTGCTTTAAGACTGTTTACACGAATGCATTATCGATGTATGCTAACATATCTAACTTTACATTGTTCTGCTACGTTAAGGTCAGCTAGCTAAAAGTGTAATGCTAAGCTAAGTGTCTATTTCGGGATTTAGTTGCATCCTTGGGCCTTTTTATAGCTTATTTGAGCGTTTTATCTTGACGAGCCCGGCGTTAACCTTAATTAAAATATCAAACATCACTAATTTATTCTGTAGGTTGTTTCTGGGCGGAATAATAATGTGTTTAAGGTTGATAAACGCATGTTTATCTACGTAGCATTGCAGGTGGTACAATACAGTCAAGGAAAATTTTCTCTGACGTTACCGCCCAGGCCTGAAATGTTTTCAGCTACTGTTAGCATGGTGGCTAACCTGTTTAACACCATCTCGTGATTTGGCTAGCACGACGCGTAGCTAGCTTTGTTTGCTACCAAGCAGTGTAATAGTATCGATGTATACGAGCAGCCATTCTTCTTAGTTTGTATAAAACTAATCATCATAATGAGGTTGTTTACGGCACCAGTGCCCGATATCTGGCATATTGGCCTCTTCGTGTTGATAAGAACCGTAGCTTTACGCATATTCATGATTTTTGATGGCATCGCAAAACCTGTTGAAGTTCTCACACTCCCTCTTGTTTGTAGTGCGCAACATGGGCAAGAAGCAGAATGCCAAGGGTAAGAAGGATGCACAGGAGACACAAGACGAACCTGAGGAATTTGTTGTGGAAAAAGTACTCGACCAGCGTATTGTCAATGGGAAAGTAGAGTTCTACCTGAAGTGGAAAGGATTTACAGAGTGAGTTGCCTGGGACTGCTGCCCCCGCTGAGCTGGAAGTGCTTCCCTGGTATGGGGTTGTACTATGCTTATTGTTCATAGTCATTTTGTTTGCGCATGAATACGCCACTGTTCTTCATACAACCTAGTTTTTGAAAGATAATTATACTGTTTGCATCTGTATCGATGGAAGTCAATGTTCAGGGATGTCTTGAGATGCAAAATGCTGACCCTGCTCCCGCTCGTTTAGTGCTGACAATACCTGGGAGCCAGAGGAGAACCTGGATTGTCCAGAGCTGATTTCAGGGTTTTTGGAAGCACAGAAGAATGTTAAGGAGAAGCCTGCTCCCGTGAAGAGGAAGGCGTCATCAGATGAACCAGAGTCAGAAGCCAAGAAGAAAGATGTGGTGAGTTCACCGATGGCTTCACATGCTTCTCTAAACTACATTTTACTTGAGAGATGACACCAATTTTATTTAGCAGTAGGAATCAGAAACAAATTCGGGAAACTATGATCAGTAAAAGCCACTCAACCTTTGTTAAGGCAGCATTGTCACATGATATGTATATATAGTTATGATATAGAACTGCAGGGGAATGGAGAGTTTTTAGAATCATTTATTGGCATTTGACCTTGTAGTGGCACACAGAACAGATGGGCTTCTGTTTTATGAAATTAAATTTAAAATGTGACAAGTGACGCACATGTCTAAGTGACCTCCCCCCGATGGTTTTCTCGCTTTGAGTCTGTGTTTGTCCTGTCTAGTGCACAGATAGCAGTTTAAATCACACAAATATCCTGCTGTACATGTGTTTTGAACACTGTGTACACAGACTGATCAAGCCTCCCTGTCTGTCTGTGAGGGAGTCTGTATGTTTTACTAAATTTACAAGCAGATTCCCCACACATTGAAAATAGAATCAGTGCATCAACAGGCTACATGCAAACACTGATTTCTTCCCGTGGAGATGACAGTAAAACTATTTTGATTCAGTAAATGTCTGCTGTCAGTCAGCCTGGCGAAAGCGCCGTAAGCCGGCCCCATTCCACTCGTCTCCTGTGGAGCTGCTGCTGACAGACATCCAAACGCAGGCAGCTGTTTACAGAATACGGAGTCACTTTGGATTTGATGACAGAACGCTTACACGCCACTCACGTCTCACTTCCTATGTGGATTTCCTGTTAGGCTCAGAGTTTCCCCGTAACATCTGTTTAAAAAAAAATCTCCACTTTCTCGCATATTTACACGTGCTCTGTTGTCACCACTTACAGGCTGAGAAACCACGTGGCTTCGCTCGGAACCTTGACCCTGAACGCATCATTGGCGCCACAGACAGCAGTGGGGAGTTGATGTTTTTGATGAAATGGTGAGGACAAGAGGAAATAATCCTCTTTATGCGCAACTAAAAATATCATTCTGTTTGAATTTGTTACACTTGAAACATTAAGTATTCCCATCAGGAAGTCCATTATTACATGTAATGATACTCTGGCTTTGTTGTACCCCTCAGAGATTAGTCAAATGTACCTCAGCCAGGCACTGCTGCTGTTGCTGTTTTTTTTTCTCAATTCAAGTAGCCTCTTAAGTGACAATGACTGGATTTATAGAAGACAAGGGTTCTTGTAATGTTGTAATGTTTTTTTTCCCTATTTGCCCTTTTTCTTTAGGAAAGACTCAGATGAAGCGGACTTGGTCCCAGCCCGTGAGGCCAACACTCGCTGCCCTCAGGTGGTCATTTCCTTCTATGAGGAGAGACTGACGTGGCATTCCTGTCCAGAGGATGAAGCGCAGTAGTACTTCCCGCACTTTCCTTTGCACCACCCAAGTCCCTTTCCTCAGGACTGAAGTCTCTCCTCTGGCTTGCCTTCTAGTTTTAGCAATCTTAGTTATTTTTGGAGATGTTTCAACCTTTTCATTGTGTGGCAGTCGAGGAGAGCTGTGTTGTTATACATATTAGCTGACCCAAACATAAGCGAGCAAGTGAAGGTGTTTATGTATAATGAAGTCTTCCGGGATCATGTTATGCCTGATGTGATGACCGAGACCATACTCTTTGATAGAGCCCACCACCACCCACGTTCATACTTTCTGGAAGTTCTAATTGGCTACTTGGGTTTGTCGAGCTGTCAGCCACCTCATGTGTCACCATCTCAATCTCATGTAAGATTTTGATTTTTTTGTTATGTATTTTCCACACTAGTGCTAATGTTTCGTTCTAAAAGTCCACTTTGTATACTCGGCCTGTAAATATTATTTGAAGTTCTAATAAAGGTTTTATGTGACCACATTGCACTGCAGGAGTTTGATTAAATGTGTACTAAGAATGGGCAAAGTAAAATACATGTGTGACTTTAAAATGTTGATCTTTTACAACTTGCTGTAGTTTGATCTGGATAAAACAAAGAAAGCTGAAAATGTTAGAGCTTAGAATTTGATAGTTGTGTGTTTGAAACCTGGAACCGTTTATGATTTGTGTTCCAAGTTTTCAGGGTTAAGTTTATTTAGTCTTATTTTAATTTTGGTTCACTGTGGGACTCTGGTAGTCGACGTACATGTTTACGTGTGTATTTTCAAGCCTAAGTCCCTGCAATGGTGCCAGAAAACAACAAAGCTTAAAGTAATCACCAAAAATGGTAATTATAAAAACTTAATATTTGTTTCCTACTATAGGCATGACTGCATTTTTCAGCAGACCTGCAAGGAATTTATCATTGTTTGACCTCTAAAAGTGAGTGTGTTTCCCTTTTGCTGTCAATCTCTTGGAAAAATCACATAATGTTCAAGTAATAGTCACTGTGGTGGGAACTTAATGGCCCAGATAGATTACCCAGCATCAGAGCACAAGGAAACATCCTGTTAGTTTGTTGATACTGAAACAGGGCGTACTATACATGTAGACAGTTCTTAGATATGACCTCCTCTCCTCTACCTCAATCTGAGACCAATCATGAGGGAATGAACTATTTTAACTCGAGTACAATACTTCAGCACAGTTTTGAGATGAGAGAAGCTCAATGTTTTTATTCCTCTACCTGTAGTCTTTAATCTGCAGTTCATGTGTATATTAAAAAGAAAGAGGCTCAATAATTATGATGCATTGCTATGGTTTAAATAACCCAATAGTATAATCAGACCAAGTCCCTCATTCCTTTTACTTTTATCTTGTAATATTTGAAATGCAGGACTTTTGTCCATTGTGGCATTGCTGCTTTTACTTAGGTAAATAGTTTCTACCCCTACCAATCTGTGGTGACACCCTTTAATTACATTGAAGCTCAGTACTCCCACCAACAAAACAGCTGAGATCAGCAGTGATGGGTCACAGCTACTGTAGCACTGCAGCAGTGTGGAGAACAGTCTCATGACTGGAATTAGAGCACGGGAGATGGACTTTGGACGTTTGTGCATTAGTGTAGATGACTGAATTTTCAGTTGCTATGGAAAAAAAAAATCATTAATGAGCAGCTGAAGTGACAAGGGCCTCTTTGAAATCAATAGCTTGCATTTATATTCTTTCCAAATGGTATCCCTAAATCCCAATAAGGATCCTAAATCTACCTGTATGTGTATATGTTTAATGCCGAAGGATCTGCAGAAAAATTACCCCACCAGGAGACAAATCTGAATCCCAGTTTGAAAGTAGACTGACAAGTACAGTTGCAAAGCTACAAATGATATTTCATTTTGATCTTAAATTCAGGATATCTTGATTAAGTCAAACCTCTAATCAACGCAGCACAGTCATCACCTGTATGCTAATGTCCTCATATCTCGTAGCTATAAGTCCACAACTCACAGCTGCACATGATATCTCTGCAGTGAAAACAAACAGACTCAACTCATGATCTAAATAGGAAAGTTTCTAAAAAATATAATTGACTTTCCTTCATGTTTTAAAATGACCATAAACTGAAGGTCAAATCTGTGGTGGATATGTTCAAAACAAATGTAAAACTGCTCTTTTTATAAGCTCAATATGAGTGAAGAAATGGACTTTATGTGGGCATCCTGCACTGTATTACCTGGATATTATCTGTGGCTTTGTGTTTATAGCACATGTTGGCTTGTCACATGTCTGCACATGTCCAGATCATTGAGCAGTTTCCTAATTGGACATGTTGACTTCAGCACTTTTTGAATTGCACTTATTGGTCATAACCAGATTAGATTATCTAGAGACCTCACAGGACACTCTTCACCTGTAGCTAATCATACCAGTCTGAAAGGGAATAACAGCCATGGAAAGTCTTCTCATCTGCTGACTAAGATAAAATGGCCTTTCTATGCAAATTAGCAGAGTTTAGCAGAGGTACAAGAGTATTTATTTAAGGTCACAGCCCACTAGTTGTGTTTACCTCCTGGGAGCAACAGGATTTTGGTAAGAACTCTTGGATTTTTATTCTGAAATCTATCTCTGCAGAGCGTGTCCTGGAATTTGTAGGGATTATTCTGTCAGGAGAGTGATGTTGCTGGTGTCTTGGTGAGAGAATAAGAGTGACGGGCAGCAGAAGTTGACCAGTAAAGATGTGATATCTGATGCTTTGGCAACATGAGATAATGCTGAATTGTGAGTGAAACTGTAAAAATCCTGGCAAGTTGGTTTGAACGAATGATTATGTAGTCATGATGAGCTTTAGGCCTGTTGCTTTACTGGGTTTTTTTTCTTCTGAATGGGAAACACTTACTTTGCCTGTCCAGTGGCCAAAAACCGTCCTCAGCCACAGACTACACCCTGCAAACCCTGCATTTATTAGCTCCACATGTGCAGAGTCACAGCAGTGACTGGACTCCATGATACAAGCCTGCTAGATGTAATAGTATTCAGAGTTAAAATATGTTGATTTCTAAAATAAAATACTGAAATGAGGCCATAAAGTTTAAACTATCCGCCAACTAGTATTATAAACTGCATGAATGCACTTGAGGTTGGGTGTTGACTATACTTCTGATTTTAATAAATCAGTAAAGTAGAACTATTTGACATTTTCACTGCGTAAACACATATTTGATTTGGATTGAAAATGTCCAGACTGAGCGAACAACACAGTGGAGACATTTTCATTAGTTTTACAAACCCCTTTCGTACACTTGTTGATTTGGCAGTGTGAAAAGAGAACTCGTAAAAAATAGACTTTAATAACAGGATTGATGGCGAATGTGATATCTCCTAGCAATAAATATGCAGAGAGTTAATTATCTTGTTGGTTGTAATGAGATCTTATCGTTCAGCCATCCTGTTCCTTGATACTACATCCCCCTCAGCTCGCCCCCTCCCACCAGGTGAAACCATTTAACCTGATCCCACCCGGACAATTACGGACAGGTGCGCGGTGAAGAGGAGGCTGTCACGTTGTCTCTCCGAGCGCCTCAGTCAAACCACTGATTATTATTGTCATTATTTACCACGTTTTATTTTGGAACGACGTGGCCCTGTGGGGGGGCAGACGAGTCGTGAATAAACATTCAGGCAGAGGTCAGGCTCAGTGAGCTCACTTGAGTCCAGGCAGGGCTGAGCCTCAGAGCGCTGCAGACACCCGGATCACTGCAGGACGGGAAAGGTAGGACCGAGACACTTTGCTGAGGTCTATTGCGGTTTGTGCAGAAGCTGTTTCTCCCCAAAGTTTCGTTACCTTTTTTAATCTATTGTCGATGCGTCTACAGCAGCGTTCTTGCACTAATTATCCTTTATTTTTTTCAGTTGTGGTTACTCATTGGCTGTGTGGTAGTTAAGTATCTCATGGAATCACGTCTATTTTCTTTTTGAAGGCTAAACTGTTCAGTGTATTAAACTACATATCCTGCCAAATGCCTTGTTTCAGTCCTGCTCTATGATCCTGGATCAGGGACGAAACAATGACATGTTTTTGGTGGTAAATCAGTGGTTTAGTGCACCCACTGTGCGTAATTGGAGCTCAGTGCAGTGACTACAGAGTTGAGTAGCTTGAAAAAGTGAGTTTGTGTGAGTTACCAGAGGACATCAGTGGAGCTTGGCTTGGAGTCGCTCTATGAGGCAGCCTGAGACCTCAGGACTTTGTTTTGTTTGTCTATACTGATTAGCTCTGCTCTGGTAAAGGAAATGTGTCTCATTAAGGAACATGGGACATATGATCATGGATCTGTAGATATGTCATGTGAGGGAACACTGTTGCTGGTGACGTGTCAATACACTTGCTTTGCTTGACAATGTTGCATCTTGTTGGCAAATTTTCATCATGATAATGTTTGTGGAACGGGCAAAGAGCTGGCTCGCCTGTATTTCTGCATAGGATGCCAGAAAAGGCTTTTTTTTTTGTGGTTTCCAACTGTTCTTTTTGTGTTTCCATATTAAGGTGGTTGAGGTAAAGCCTTTCCCCTTTTAAACTAAATCCATCTTCCTTGCCCTTTGCTCCCCTTTATGCTGCATCAGACCTAAATATTTCCGCTTTTGAGTTAATCGCCAGGCTTGTGCTTTACAGAACAGATCGAACATTGAAAACAATGTGCTTTGGCTGCCGGGCCGGTGATTACTGAATTGAACTTTTTTTTTTATTTTTTTTACAGTGTTTACTACAGTTTCTGCTCTCAAAATGTAATGATGGTTGAACTGAAATGACCTGTGGATCACCAGTCGTGTTTTTGTGCTTAAATGAGATTCGTAAATTGGGACAGGTCACTTTGATTTTGTTTCTCCATCTCTGGCAGGTTTTTGCCCACTATGGACAGCATGCTGGACAATCTCTCAAAAACTGTAAGTGGTCAGATATGCTCCCTCTCACTTTCACATCGGGTTTGACAGTTTGATAATGTCCCAGTGGGGAAACGGCTGATCTGAAATGCACTGCATCTTTACAACCCCAGCAATGCAACTTTGGTTTTGGATTTTGTAGGAGTTCATCAGCATTTGTGTTCAGGATCCAAAGCTGGTTAAGGATGACCTCTGGCACACACACGTCGACTACGAGATCTGTTTACAAGTAAGCGCCACTTTTTTTCTATTGGGCTTATTTTTGTCTTGAAGTTTGTGTGATATGTCTGCTGACTAGATGTCTCTCTTTGTAGACCAACAGCATGTGCTTTCGAAAAAAGGCTTCCCGTGTAAGACGGCGTTACAGTGAGTTTGTTTGGCTGCGCCACTGTCTGGAACAGAATGCTCTAATCATGTATGTTTGCAACTTCATACCTTCACATTTATTGTGGTTGCTTGCTTTAATCATATTCATTATAAGTGACTTTATTTGAGCATACAATGTTTTTTTTTTTTTTGTTTTTTTTAAGAGCATTTGCTTTTGTTATCCTGTCTCCAGAGAATTACCCAAGTTGCCGCCAGGGAATCCCTTCTTCAGTCTAAGGAACACGATACAGGTCTCACAGAGGATGAAGGGCATGCAGGAGTTTTTAGAGATGTGAGTTGTTCTGTACATAATGCAATAGCAGCAAGCAAATTATAGCATTGCCACCTAGTGGTGCCCTTTTACGCTCCCCCTCTTCACACCCTTAAAGAGTGAATCTGTAGAAAGCAAGAGCACCTGAAGGCGACCATGCTCACACTATTTAACTGTTGTCCATGTTCACTGGTTGTCATTGTGACATTTCATATCCTCTTCTCTAGAGTTCTTCATTCACCTTTGTTGTTGTCGGACAGTCGACTCCATCTGTTCCTCCAGTCAGACCTCAGTATCACAAAGATCGAAAAGTGCGCTTGTGGTAAGACCAGGTACACTGTGGCTGAAGCCATACAGCGCTCCAAGAGCGGTTACACCAGTAGGTTAGAGGACAAGGCCTCCTGTGACTCAGACTGTGAAAGGTAAGAGCTCAGACAGAACGTGGCTTTACATTTCAAAGAATTGCTTTCAATAATGTTGATCTGATGAAATGACCCCCTCGTCCATCCGTTTCCCTCCCACAGCAGCTCTTCATCGTCAGGCTTAGGACTAATTGTGGACACTCCATTGCGAGGAAGCCCCGTCCCCTTCTTTGAGTGCTCTGACAGAGACCCGGAGCTGTTCAGCTGTCTTTCAGAATGTCAAACCCCACTTATTGCACCCCACAGCAGTTGTACTTGACCGCCTTCACTTCTGCTTGGACGTTGGTCATTAATGTATTAACCTGTTTGATACTCCATGAAGCTCTTGCTTTTCTTAGTTAACTTCCAAAGAGCAAAAAGCTTTGTTTTACTTTTGTTAACTTCAGTATTCCCCTTCAACATTTGTTGTTTTAATTATTTGCTTTAGCTTTCTCTTAAAATAGTACCATGGTCATTTAATTTGGTGCGTACTGGAAAAAATACTTATGTTTTAAAAAATGTAAAGTAATGACAAATTCTTAAATATTTCCTATGTATATGTTTTTATCTGCACTGAAGATGCACTGAGGTTAGCAAGAGATGTGTTTTGAATTGTAGATGGGGTTTTTTAGAAAAATATTTCAGACCACTTTTAAGATTTGTTAATGATGAATAAATTGTCCTTTTTTGAAGAAAAATAAGATTCACTGCTTTAATATTCACTGAATATATTGTATAAAATGTATTTTGCCAGCACCTATAGCACTGGTCTTTGATGTGTAACTCTCAAAGAATACATGCATTGTTGTAACAGCCCAGTAGAGGGAGCGTAGACATCATACTGAAGGACAGAACTGCTGAGTAAATGCAGCAGTGGGATGTAGGTCTACAATACTGATAAAGTTGTAGTTTACTGTGTACTGATCATTGACTTTAGAATTATGTCTAATTTTTCTATGTATTTTGGTGCATTTGAGTTATCCTTGGTTCATATCTATCATTGATTATTAAGCTGCACTGGGTTTGAGAAATTCATGGGATGCATCTCTTTCAGTTGTCGCCCTTCACGGCTTTCCACAAGTGGGACTGTTACTGTACCAAGTGTGTGTGCATTTTAGATTTCAAGCGTCTTTAGTGGTGTCATTGATGGGAAGGTGTCCAGTGCTGGGCACATTTCATCTCAGTGTCACCACTTTCCCAGATGAGATGGTCTAATTAAAGGAAGAGGGCACATTAATTTAACTATTACGGACTATTGGGAATCACCTGAAAGAAACGAGACAAGGTCCAAACTGTGCTGTTGGGGGGGTGGGGGCATCCAGGAGTGTTGGACAGCCCTGTAAATTGAAAGCTGATGATAGAAGCAAAGGCTCATTAAAGGAGACAGCAGCTAAACCCCCACCCCCACCCCCACCCCTCCCTCTGCCAACTGCAGGACTGACGTGGGGCGGCCCAACAGTAAAGCTGGCCTGTCCCGTGTGTCTGTCCTCTTCTCTCCTTCCCCTGGATGGTGCTGTCTTCCTGTGCGCACAAGCCATAATGAAGCTGTCAGTGGCTTCACACACCAGCCACCGAACTGTATTCATACGGCAAACCCAGACACACACTGAGGCATGTCTGAAAACGCACTGACAGCTGTGAACACAAACGTGCACACACATATATGCTGTTGGGAAAGCTGTGGATGAATGAACATTTTCTCTTTTCCTCATCCACTGTCATTTTCAGAGTCCCACTGGTTTGTGGTTGGAGCTCTCCATCTCTGTTTGCTGTTAAGGTTGACCTTATCACCGTACCCCATGACAGGCACGCAGCACGACACACACATGCACCGTGTGGTTCGGAGCAAGTCAATTTTCTGACAAAATTAAATGCAGCTACAAGCGGTGGCATCTTGTGTTTTTGTGTGTGTACGCATTCACACATCTGCCTTTTTGTAGGGGAGAACATCAAGCATTTGGATATTGAGTATTCACGGTACATGTCTATTTCAGCTCGGTAATTTATAACTCAATTTCCAGTGTGCATTGATGCGCTTCATACCTCCAAAACACCAAACAAAGCCCAAACCCAATTGTGTTGCAAAGCAATTAGGGTGTCCACTGAGTTGTGAACGGACCACGTTGCAGTGGCTCTGGGCCCGTGTGAAATTTTTAATTGTTAATTTTCTGTCACATTAGTCAACTTCAGTGCCTCTGGACAGGTGACCGAGCTGCTGTAGGCGACGCATAAAATGACACCAGACATATTCTCAGTTTTTTGATGCTGCATAGTGGGTGTTGTTTTTATGAGCACGGGGAAAAGGTTTCGCTGTATGTGATAAGTTAAATGACAAGATGGTATATCACATTTACAGCTGTTTTATGGTAGGAATCCTAATGCTTTGCAATATATGTGGTGGCCGTCAATATTAGTATTAGTTTATGAGTCTAAATTATTAGCTCATTTACACTTTCACCTGAAGCCACCACAGGGAATGGCCTCACCTCTTTGACCCTACAAAAGTCAACAATGGCAAAATCCATATCAGCAATTAGCTCGCTAACTCTCACCCTGCCCCTGTACTTATTTTTTGCACCCGGGTTTCTTTACATCACTTTGCCTCTTCACTCTCTCTTTATTTTCCTCTGTCTCCCCTTCTCTCTGAGCCCTCATCATCTCTCTGTAGGCTGCTAAGTTAATTAGCTGTTCTCTTTTGTGGTTGGGTGCTGCTGACACTGCAGGCCCCCGGCTCCCTGTGCCTCTGCTGTAACTGTTAAGGAAGGAGGCCTAGGTCTCAACCTCGCAGCCGGCTCCCCTTCCTCTCTACTCTGTCGTTCCCGCTGGGCGAGAGGAGGAGGTCAAAGGTGACAACTTGCATTGTATTTGTGATTATTACCTCCGAAGTGCTACTGCACAGAGCATCATTAAAAGTCAATGCATCTCCCTCTCTCACCCGAACCCCACCATTGGACGCCTAAATTACACACACACACACACACACTCATTTTGAACGCACTCCACACACTGCCAGCCATTTAACAGCTAAAATATGACCCATGCGCAGATAAATGTCACAGGGCCATCTATCTGTGAGTGTTAAAAGTCAGCTAATGGAGATGACATATTAGCGGCCCAAATGACTGCCATAAAAAACTCCCACCATACCTTCCAGTGCTGCCTGGCCACTGTGACTGCAATAGGATACGGTGATGGCACTGCAACTATCTGTCCACTGAAAGACAGAGGAATGGAGGGTGATGTCATATCTAGATGGAGCTCTTTTGATTCAATAAATCTTGCTGGTTCAGCTCTCTGACGCAGTGATTGGAGGAATAACAACTCGTAGATAGGTGTAGCACATTGACCAAAGGCCACAGTTTAATAGGCCTATTGTATTATCCTACACACACTCTATGTAACACTTCTGATGTTGTCCTAATGCTAATGACCTCTCACCTTTGACCTATATTCATTGAGCAGCCTAGTTGGTCAGAAATTATGAGTCAGGTCAGCTTTAGCATCAATGTCTGTGTGTGTGTCAATAGCAAAGCTGCCATTACCATCAATAATCCAATTCTGCTTGATGATCCTCCACAGGTACGTGTTCACCTCCTCTCTTCCTCCTTCATCCCTCCTATCTCTTTATTAATTACCCTTCTCTACCCATGCGTGTCTTTCTCTCTCTGAGTGAATGGAGCAGTTGTAATTGCTTCTCTCTGGAGCAGTTAGAAGCGGCACAAAGGAACCGTATAGAAACCACATTTGCATTCAAGATGAGCTGAGATGGAGAGGAGGGAGGGAGCACTGCCCTCCTGCCCTATACTGAGCAGCACCACTTATACTCTCTCTCTCTCTCTCTCCTTCGCGCCCTCCTTCTCTCATCTATTGTCTCCCTCTCTCCATCCCTCCCTCCACCTTATCTACTCCCGCCACCCCCACCTCCTCCCTCTCGCAGCATGGCTCCCCTTGCATTGTCTTTCCAGAGAGTTCCAAGGTCGACGGGAGCTTGCTCATCAGAGCAGGGTATTGTACACTTAGTGCTGGTATGAACGAGCTAATATGCGTGTGCGAGCGTGTGCACGACTTCACACGTGTGTGTGTGTGTGTGTGTGCGTTTTTGCCTGTCCTGAGGCCTGCATATGTGAGCATATATGTGCAGAAATACGTGGTTGTATGTGTGTGTGGCAGTATTTCTAATGGCTGGTAAAAAGGGGTGAAGGAGGAGAGGCTGTAATTAATAACTCATAAGCTCAGAACGGCAATTTTTTACAACCACCTATATCTCACCACATCTTAGACCTATGCCATCACTCTCACTCACTCCTGTGGAGCACACACACCCTCCAACTCCTGAGGGCTCTTCTTTTCCAGCTTGATAAGCATTTCTCGTTTGTTTCAGCGTTTTGATCAATACAGTTAAAACGCCAAACCAAGCATAATTAGGTCTGAGATGGCTCCCACTGTGACTGAATAGGCTTCACCTAGGGAGGTGCTCACCATTATCATCATCACTCTATGTGTGTGTGCGTGCATGTGTTCATACCACACACAGCGTGATCTAATAGAACTAACAAAGTGCACATCGGGACGTAGATTAAAGGAGAACTTTGAGCTATAGGTTGATTGGAGCAGGTGATGGAGCTGCGCATTCGCCGTGCTTTCACTCACCTCCATCTTCATTCCCATAATCATTTAGACAACCTTTACAATGCATCTCTGCCAGCAGGTTCATTTCAATATGTTATAGGCCCTCTCAATCATTTTTTATTGGTTTATTTACTCAGAACGATACATAAATGGAGACTAGAGAGATCATAAATTGTCCACAATTACCATTATACACAGTGGAGTGACTCTCCTTTGTGCTATAATCCAGGGTGAAAACCTTTGTAAAATCCATCGTAGACAGTAAAGAAGGACGATTTCAGGTACTCTGTGCTATCACATTCACTGTTTTTACCCCTCATTAGACTAAACCTTAGAAGAACCCCATGTATACTAACTTTGTGAACAAAATGAATTCCTTCCCCCAAAATGTGAAAGTCCTTTCCTACAGAAACATTATCATTTTATCACCTGTGACCTCTAGTTTCTGACCTCTACTTTTTGCAAAATGTTTTAAATGACAGATATTTCATTTTTGTATAAAACTCAGATCCTCATTCCTTCAGCAGCTACATCAGTGATAACAAGAAATGAAATACTTCAAGGGTTGTAAAGGCTTCAAGTACCACGGCTGCTCTTCCAGCCTGCCTTTGCACATTTGAATCGATTGTAATGACCTGGTACCAATTTGTAGTCGACATTCCTACCATCCTTTACCTCTGCCTGCTCTTTCAGAGTGAAAAACAGGAGTAGGAAGAGTAGTTTGTCTCCAGTGTCACTGAAAAACTCTTGGGCAGATGACAGTGACAGGGTTATGTCAACATAGACTGAAGTTCTAGTTGAACTGTCCCTTTAAAGAGAGAGCACAGAGACATCTCAATTCTGACACAGCCAACAAAGAGCTAAATATGATGTGTGTGTGTGTGTGCGTGTTTGTTGCACAGGTGTCTATGAGAGAGAAAGAGAGAGAGAGAGAGAGAGAGAGAGACCCAAACTGCTGCTGTTTGGGGGAATAATTTCAGAGTGGAGGCTTATGTTGTGTATGTGCATGCATCCACAAGAAATCTGTGTGTGTGTGTGTGTGTGTGTGTGTGTGCGCGCACGCCGTGGAGGACGCAGGGTGGGAGGAGGATTTAGACCCATCATAAAGGAATTCTCCCCCCCAGCCCGTAGCTCATCCCGACACTTTTATGCCTTTTTATTTTCAGGCCCATTGCAGCCAAGCCCAGAGATGTGATTTATACTGCCTGGCAGCATGGGCACTGCAGCAAGAAAGACAGATGGAAGGAGGGAGGAGAGGAGAGGAGAGGAGGAGGGGGAGAGGAGGAGGAGAGGGGTTAGCGGGAGTTAGCCGAGGGAAAGAGGGGAAGTGTGTGTGTGTGTGTGTGTGTGTGTGTGTGTGTGTGTGTGCAGGGTTTGGAGGGGCGCTAATAAAAAAGGAGAGATGATGAGGACAGAGTCAGAAGAAAAAGAGGGCAGAAGGAAGGGGCTGTGAAAAGCAAAAGGAGAGAAAGGCAAAAAAATCTCCTTGCTTTTGTGGAAAGGAGCTCTCCCCTCATCTCCCTCTCCTCCTCGCTTCCTCTCTGCCACATCTTCACCTCTACATCTCTCTCTCTCTAATGAGTTATTGGCCCTGTCTGACTCAGGAAGAGAAGCCCCATCTCTCCACCAAACTGGCGCCCTGACAGCCTAAATCACCCTCCTTCCCCCAACCTCCATCCGTCCCCATTCCTCTACCCCCCCACCCCCACCCCCCAGGCGATCGGGACACTCCTCCTCCACCTCCTCCTCCTCCTGCTTGCCTAACGCCTTGCCTGAGGTGTGTGAAATCTTCATGGCGCTCCCATTGATTGGGATGGGAAATACTGGGAGGGGGTGAGCGTTTGATGGGCTCAGGTCTGAGGCTATGAAGAAGACGAGAAGGCCGCCACCCACAAAGAGACAGCTCACTTACAGGGAACATGGAGGGGGTGGATGGGGGGTGCAGGAGATGGGTAGAGACAGAGATGCTGTACAGAGGTAGCTGGCTTGTGAAATGGGAGGCAGGTGAAAGCAAGGAGGGAAAGAAGGGGGTATGATGTTGCATGCAGGTGCATGCTTTGGATACGTGTGTGTGTATTGGACTGTGTGTGTGTGTGTGTGTGTGTGTGTGTGTGTCTGACACCTGCCTGCCAGTGTGGCGGTTGTGCTGTCTGTGCGCTGTAACATCTCTCTCTGTCACCCAGCCGCCAGAGAGGAGATGAGCTGCCATGCTGACTGTCATTCATCCATCACAAAAGACAGCACACACACACGCACACACACACACACACACACACACACACACACACACACTCTTCCTGGTACACAAAGCTAAACATGCTTTTTTCTGCTTTCACCTAAATTTCCACTGAGATAAAACACTTTTTGGTACTATGACGATACATTTTTCTCTCCTTCTCTCTTTCTGTCTCTACCCCGAACATAACTGTCACAGAAGTATTTTACAGAAGGAACTGCCTCCCAAATTCAACTGTAAATGAGAGCAGGGACTGCTGAAATGTCTTTGCTTTATTACCCCATTAATCTGTGGTTATTTCGCCCAGAGACTTCAAATTTGATACTAAGCACTCATATCTGTCTGATTCAAAGCATCCTGCGTAATCTCAAAAGAAAAATGCACTGGTATCAAACTCTGAGAGGCACATTGGTATAATCTACTCCACAACTAGGGTCAGTTGTAACATCAGTTGGGGTTAATTGTAACGATCATAAAAAGTGCTCAATTTCTAATTAAATTCTGATTACTTTCATCATTAATTTTAATGGGGTCATTTATAATGTCTCAACCACAGAACCATGCGGCTGCATGCCTCTGTGTGCTTTGATAAAGCAAACACGAGTGTGTGTCTGCATGTATCTTTAGAGCTAAAATAGAAACAGCATGACACCAAATTAGAATCTCAGGCCTGGATAACTGGTATTTATCCTAAAATGCAGCAACAGACTACATGTCACTTTGTTTAGTGTCACTGAAAATTGGAGACAAGCAGCAGCAGGAATTTATTTGTTGACAAACGTTTGTTGAGATTAGCACGTGGAATTATTCTCTTGTGTGTCTCCGCATTTCACAAACGGCTGAAACGACTGAACTGACATAAACAGGCAAATCATATCTTGCATGCAAATAAAGCAAGTTTGGGTTCATTGGGGCTCATTTTAATGTTTCTCCTTCGATACTCAAGTTGTTGGGGCAGTACATTTGTTGTTATGAAAAATAGATTTTTCTGTGAAAATAGAGTTTTGGATTGAAACTCTTCATTTCCACTGATAAGACTGGCATTATGTTTTGATGCTGTGACAACAAATCCCATGAAAAGAATCAAAAAGGTGCTATTCTGTCTTTCAAACTTCCTTCTCCTGTTTGTGCAACTCATTGTGCCACCCTTGTTATTCCTATTAAGGATGAAAGTCTTTGAAAACAGGGTCACAAAAAAAAGGCTCAGCAATTTCCTAAATTAACTGGGCACTGTAGTTTTTAGCCAACATTATTCAAACAGGAGTAAACGGTTCATTTGTTGGGGACTATTTTCAGCTGCGGACTGATACTCACTGTTTGTTTGTGAGCATTTCTAACACAAATGAACTACAGTGCCCATGTTCACCATAATAACAGAACATGTTAGCCAGAGCAACAGTGTGGATCAGTGATGAGTTTTTAATTGTTTTTCAATGACGATGGAGGCCAATGGCATGAGGAATGGCCTTATCCTTTAACTTAATAGAAGTTTTTTATCATTGGATGCATGAGCATAAATCATAGGCAGCCAAATAAATCTACCTAAAAATCAATTCACTCAATTTCTGAGCATTAGTAAACTACACTAAAACAGCCCTGAAACACCACTCTGTAATTCTGGGTCACTCTTTTAAGTATTTTCGAAGGCCTGGAGTTTAACCCTGTATGTTATATCTGTCCCCAGCACCTGTGATCTCAGAAAGGTTAGTTAGGTTAGTTGAAGGCCACTTGGTTGATTACAAGGCAGTATTTTTTTCTGCTGCTGAAGACGATCGTGCTGTTTATGGGGATGAAGGTACTGATTCTTTTCATGACATCACCAGCAATTGATTGTCAAGTACGTTCCAAGTAGACAAATACCTCGTGAGCAAATGCTTTTAAATCACTGCTCGTTGTGTCCATAGAAAGATTGAGCAACTCCTTTAACGTCTTTCATTGTTTTATTTACAAAGGACCAGCCCATGCTTTGGGTTTTATTTAACCATAACAGTCAGTTGGCACTGGAAGTTGTTGTAGTTTGGCACGATTTATGACCGCTCTAATTGCTTGCCCATCCCGTCTCATTGCGCAGATCTTTGAACGAACAAACACGTGCTGCGCTGTTTCTCCAACTGCTCGTCGTCTTTGGCCTAACAGCCCTTACTGGCACGATGAATTTGATAAATCCCTTTATCGCCCCGGGAGACAATTAAAGCGCATGTGACAGGGGTCCCTATCTCCGCTCTCCTCCTGTAGCGCTTCATTTAGAAGCCATTTGTCTCCGCTATGGATTTCCTATTTTTAATGGTGTGCGTATGCAGGGGTCGGGGCCATGCTGAATAATAGATGCCTTTCGCTCCCTCTCTTTCCCTTTCATTCCCTCTCTCACTCATTTCCTCATCGCTGCGCCCCATGGGAGGGTGTCGGTGTCACTCTGGAAACCAAGGTGCAGCACTCCTGGTGCTCTCCAGATTCTGGCAGGAGGCTATTCAATCTATGGGACGGAGCTTTTGGTGAAAGCTAGAGGCAGACAGTGAGCTGATATCAACGGGCACACGCTAACCCTCAGCCTCCCCCTTCTTCCCCACATCCTCAGTAAAGGACGTTTATCACAGAAAGCGGGGCCGCTGCGCAGTGAGGTGATATATCGCCCTGGCCGAGCGCGAATGAATAGACTAGTAATTATCCCGTTAAAAGGGTGGCCAGACAAAGAGAGAGCCTCGCTATAATTTAAATTGTTTTGTTTCCCCCACAGTCGAAGCCTGGCGCGCTGACTGACATCACGAAATGGGAAAAGTGAGCCTATTTATAGCCTGAGACGTTCAGCTAATTGTAGAATTTAATAAGGTTTCTGGAAGAGTGGATTCTGTAAAAGCCAGAGGCCTGCACCTCCTCTCCAGTCTGCTCTTATATCTCCTTCACATCTTTCTTTGCCTCTGCAGTTCTGCTGGCTCCCATATTTCTCCCTGCATCTTTCACTTCAACCTATCCTCCCATCTTGCCATCCTCTATCCCACCATCTTCACTGTTTGTGACCTCTCCCCCACACCTCACCTCCCAGCAACCCCTCAGTTTTTCTCCCCTCCCTCATCCTGTTATCTCCTATCACATAAAATCTACCTTAGACTAATACTCCTCTCAGTTTGCTTGCGTGACTCTGATTGTGTGATTCTCGGCATGTCACAGCGGCTTAAGGTGCGCATGGGTGTGTGTGTGTGAGTGTGTGTCTATGATTACAAGTGAAGATGCGTCCAAGTGTGTGTGTGTGTGTGTGTGTGAATGTGGTCTCGTCTGGTGTGTGTGAGACAGGGGTAATTGAGCTCAGAGGGTTTTCTGTCTTTGGTGGCAGAGGGGAAATTGGAATCTTCAGAATCCATTAGAGAGACCCTCTCACAGTGTGCGTGTGTATGTTTTATTGTGTATCTGTGTGCGTGTGTTTGTGTCATGTATGCATGTGTGTATAGTGGAAGAGACAGAGAGAAACGAGGCATGAGGGGTAAAGGAGTGTAACAACTAGCATGCAGCGTTTGGAGAATATAAATATAAAATATAAAACCACAAATTAGCTGAATGTACTGTGTCTGAGTCCGTGTGTCTGTGTCGAGTCCTGGGTGTGTATACACCAGCTCTCTGACACTGCCTGAGTACCTTCATAGACTGCAGGGGAAATGGGGGGAAAGACGAGAAGGAAGGTGAGCTGAGAGAGAGGGGGGGAACAGCAGGTAGCCAACAGCAGATGGTCTCAGGCTTCCTCCCTGCAGAGCCATCACTCTCCTTCTCTTTCTCTCTCCGTGCACTCCTGCCTCGTGTTCTTTCTGCATCACACATCGTATAATGTATCACCTCACCTCAGCGTCCTTGGTCACGTACAGTATTTACCTTATTTATTGTCTCACACTTAACTCATACCTGAACTACCTTCTGTTGGACAGGTTTTGTAGCGTTGACTCCATTCTTGACACTGATTCTTTTTTCTTTTTTGATTTCTTTTTAGAATATACGATCAACACTGGTGACACTCAACACATCCTGAAAATACCAAAACCAACAGTGAACTTGTCCAAATAATGTCTGCCGCATATATCTTGTTCTTTCTTCTTCTTTAAGCACTCTAGCATTGAACATGCTTTTAGTTATTTGTGTAGTAAGCCATGGCTCAAAATAGTGCCTATGTATTTCAGGATGTCATTTAGCCTTATTAAAAAATTAAACTATATATATGTATGTGACTCAATTTTGAAGATTAACGTCTTCAGTAGAAATGAATAGCAAACAAATGCAGATGCTTCCATATGGGTCAGAAGGGGTCAAAGAATAGTTTGGTAACATTGAAAATTTTATGGATCCTGTACTACAGTAAGGCCTTTCTAGTACCCCCATATCAGCCTGATAAACATGAATGGGAGATTCTGCAGTGACGTGTGACAGCGCTCTCCAGCACCATCCAACACCAAATGAAGAATATCTTCTGGAGACATGTTGTCCCTCTAGTAGACTTGCTCAGTCATTGCCAAGAAGCTGTTTTAGAGGCACATGTTGGCTCAAAAACTTATAAGGACACTACATGTAGTTTTTTTCTTTAATTTGTCACCCATCTGTAATCATCTTTGAGATTTTTGCCTCCGTCCCTTTAGAGATGAAGCCTAGCCATATAAACCCAAACCTACTGATCCTTAAAATGTGGACATTCTATTTGTATTTTTGTTTATGTAAATTCAATATATTACAGACAAAAGAAATTATTTGATGTTTGATCTTACCCTAACCCACCAATATTACATAAATTATAGCACTGCATGGGCAAAAATCAAAGGAAATCCACTACCCTATTTCTTACAGGGTTTACAGGTAATAAACAGTGAAAAACTTGTAAAATGTTGCTTTCATGTCAATTGAAGTGATAAGTGGGGTTTTGTGCAAGACCAAGTGTGTGTTGTTGAGGGAAACAAGCTCGGATCAATACAGTCACACGGTTAGCACTTTAGTCACAGCTTCTTCAACATCCAGTGTGTGTGGTTTTGTGTGTGTGTGTTTTAGTTTTTAGACATGCCAACATGTGTATAAAGTTTTGTTGTACGTCTCTAAATTTGCTTACATTGACATGAAACTGCATTCATGCAGTGCAGTAAGGATGTATGCATATGTATGTGCTTCAGTGTGTGTGTACGTGTGTGAGGGTGTGTATCTGTCTGTGCTTGGGTGTATGCGCGTGTGTGTGTGTGTGTGTAATGATTAGCCTTCTTTTAATGGGAAAATAACGTCAGAGCCACTGGGACATTTAATCCATCTGAGCTGATTCTGTTTCCATCACAGCTATTGATCAACTCCAGTGACAAATCAACAGAGGGGCCACTGGTGTGTGTGTGTGTGTGTGTGTGTGTGTGTGTGTGTGTGTGTGTGGGTGGTGAGAGGGGCACCTTACGCAGCATTTTACTATGTCACAAACTAAATACCTAATGCAACAGTAGACTCCAATAAGGTGCTTTCCTTTCACTTTCTTCTCTTTCAATCTTTATCTCCTTTATTTCTTCATTTATTATTTGCCATTTTTTCTTCTCTTGTATTGTCTCTGTTTTCCTCACACTCATCTTCCCTCCATCCCTCCATACCTTCCCTCCCTCTCTCCAGTCGTTAAGTGGTATTGGCTTTAAAGGGGCAGCAAATCAGTTGCTGATTAATACTGAATTTTTGGGGCCATTTGTCTGCACCGTTGCCCCTGTCTGTGACACCCAGCCCCCTTCTTTCTCCCTCCCTCTCCTCCTTCTCTCTCTCTGCCGCTCCTCTCGTTCTTGCTTCCCTCGGCGGTGATGAATGACCGGCCGATTGCCAAGGGATTAGAGTCGTCACGGTTACCTGTGCCTTGACAAAGTGGTCCTGATTGGTGACCAAGGCACTTCAGGGGGGGTCACATCTAAGAATGGGCTAATGTGTGTTTCTGGGTGTGTGTGGTCAGTTTGGGCTGAAGTTGTGTGTGGTCTGTATGTGTACAGCCAGGGTTAGTGTACACAGTTTATCATGTTTGTTCTTGTTATTAGGGACTGGGCACTGCTGTGTGTGTGTGTGTGTTTGAATGGTGCAGGGTTGAGCTCCTACCCTTCCAGATGCTGATTCTGTGCGACAGAGATTGGCGAGGTCCCGGCAGCGATGTGACCACACTGACACCCGAGAACCGGGTAAACGGGTGCTAGTGGACACTGATGAATCGGCACTCGGAGGAATCGAACACAAGCCTAATCAGCGCATGGATCCCCCTGCAGCAACATTTTTCAGTTTTGTCCTGCCTTATCAGGTGCAGGCCGTCAGCTATGTCAGATCCCATTGGTCGCGCCCCTCTGTCACTTACACCCATTGGTGATTAAGTGCATTACAGATTATCAAGCAGGGGCTGTGATTTCCGCAAGGGCCCTGTGTGTTTTTAGAAAAGTGTGTATTTGTGTGCACAAGTTCAGCTGCACGACATTACATGTCTATGATCACCTTCAAAACAACTTGTTTGGAAGTTCAAGTCATTTTAAGGAGTCATGTAAAAAGGTGTCTTTTACATCAGGTGGGACAGGGGATGGTTTGTCGCAAAGATCTTGACCTGGATTCCAATTTTAGTTTCCGATAATTTATTCTGACCAACATGAATGAATGAGACAAGGGCTGGGTATCAGTGCTCAATACCTTTAAGGTGTCAACCGAAATGACTTAGCACCAAGTAGTATTCAAAACGTCTCCGTTACACGCATTTAATAACACAGATCTAGAAAAAAAACAAGTTTTATGGTTTTGCTCAGAGGAAATCTCTGCAAGAGCTCTTTGATTTAATGCGACGTGAAGTTGGCTCACTACTGCAGCAGCTACAACCCTTACAGTCTGTGGTGGTGAAGTTGATTATGGTGGATGTGATGGATTTGGCAGTTCAGCGTCCTGAAAAGTATAGATATACTACACACCTGTGGTGTCTAACAAAAATAAATGCAGAAAGATTTCCACAGAAAAAAATAGAAAGACAAATAACATGTTAAAGCACTACATGAGTCATAGACAAAACATTTATTGAATGAACTACTCTGTGAGTATTGGTATCACTTTAAGGGTACTGGTATTGTATTTATAAATGATACCATGCCCTTGTGGCCACACATGACTAATGTATATGCTGCCACGATGGGTCATTGAATGGTTTGATGAGTATGATAATGACATGGATCCTATGCTACCAGATCTCAACCCAAATAAAAATGTATGGGAGATTTGGACCCAATGTATTGGGCAGTGCTCTCCATCACAATCATCAAAACCCCAAACTGGGGACTATGTTCTGGAAGAACTCTGTTGATCCCCACAGAAGAATTCCTGAGATTTGTGGAATCTGTACTATGGAACATTAAAGCTCTTTCAGTAGCTCGTGGTGGTCCACCACTTCTCAAAAGGCTGGTGTATGTTTGAAGCTAGTTTGTATGCTGTCTTGTCTGGCCATGTCTGAAGGCAGAAGTGTTTATAGCTGAATGGCAAAACTTGGACAATCTCTCCTTCAAAGGCATGCATAATGTTGCATTTGTTTGCATGCATGAAAAGTGGCAGACGTGGTTGTGTGAACAAATCAAAAAGAAAGTTTGAAAGAGAAGTCCACACACCTGTCCAGCCTCAGAGGCTGCAGGAAACTTGCCTTAAAAATGTCATTTTCCTCTAGAGAACAAGATTTCTTGATGAGATGTGCAGAAGGAAGGAGAGAAGATAAACAAAAGGAGAGGGCCTTTCTCTTGTGGGTTTCTCTGAAAAGCTGTCAGAGAGGGGGATCCTGGGAGGAGGAAGAGAAGATCCCTCCTGTCCCTCCAGGCTACAGAAGGATGAAGGATGGAGAGATGGAGAGACGTGTAGCTTGGTTAGAAGAAGATTATGTCAGGGCAGTGGAGGCTGAGGAAGAGCCTTGACTAATTATAGTCATCTATTATAGACACAATTAAAACCTGGCTAATTTACTGCGGCCCGACGCTCGCACACCCAGCTGATTTATACCAGAGCTCAATGACACCCGGAGGACATACTCAAACACACACACACATGCACAGAGTTGCATGAACATAAAAGGGAAGATACATGGATATGTTTCCTCTGTTTCTGTCTTTTGTGTGATTGTATTTTAAACAATGTCTATACTGGTCTATACTGACAGTGTGTCAGTGAGCTACAATAAAACTTACAGCACCACTTCTGAGGTTAAAAATGAGCACAATACACACAAAAAAATGTGTTTTTCAGACACTTTGACTGGCCTTGAGTCCCGGTCAAACTAGCATTTGAATTTTATAGAGATTTGCTTGTGAGAGCAAAGGAAATTCTACACTTGTACCGTTGACCAAAGCAAAGCCGTGTTGACAGTATCGACCTTTGAGGGAACAGAAAGCCCAAATGGAGGAAGCTTATAAACTATGTTGCACCATCCACTTTTACTCACTTCTCCTCTGTCTGAGTACAAACTCTTCCACACGGGAGGGATGGTTAGGTGACAGCTAGGTGACAGGAGTCGATGGTATAAATACATCTCTTGAAGAAGAAAGGCAAACTTATTGTTCTCATTAGTAAACGAGTAAATGAAGCAGTTAACAAACTTGTTAGCTAACTTGTTGGAGAAAAAGAGCTTTTTCTCTCTCCAATAAAACTCTTAATAGAACTAAATGTAATCCTGAGAACAAGGTGGCTCAGTGCAGAGAAAATAAAAAAAGAATCTCTATTTTGACTTACTAGTGTTATCATATCCCAGCTGGCAAGTGCGTAATCAGTTAGCCACAGTAGTACAATAGTCCTGTCATCAGAACCAAATATTTTGGGAAGGCACGAGGATGGATTTTGCTGTGTGACTTTCCGGTGGGAATGGGCCATGAAAAGCGTAGGTGTAACTAATAATAAGATTAACGGTGGCAGAATGCACGAAACCAGGCCCTGCAACTGGTTCATGTAAATGGAGTGCAGCCATGTTAATGCTATTAATTATACCTGTGCTAGAGGTCTATACTGACATGTGAAAACAAGATCAAGCAAGCACTGAAAAGTCCAGTCTCTCTCTCTCTCTCTCTCTCTCTCTATCACACAAACACACACACACACACACACACACACATATGTGAGCAATGGAGGAGATGGAGCAGCTGCACTCCCTCTATAGGACTTGGTGGAGCAAACTTGTGTTTTTGCATCCCCATTTTTTGATCAGACAACTTTGCTATTTTTAAACATTTTAGCAAGTTTGGATCAAAATTTGTTATATCTGGATGCATCATATGTAGTATGTGGATTATAAATTTAAAGCCGTTTCCTCATATAAACTCCAGACAATTCCTGGAGAATCAAGTCCGGACATCCGGAGTTGCCCTTTCACACATGTAGCCACAACCACACAGTCTATGCACACAACAGGAGACCGTCGGACGTGTTAGATGTGTTACAACCTACTGAAATACTCTGGTTTAAGTGAGGGCTGCAGGAGGCAGGACATGATGCAGAAGTACGCTGTGGTTGTATTTCAACATTTCTAAGAGTTTACCAGAAACAAAATGACTTTTATAGTACAAGAAATCGCAGGAAGTCCTCTCTCCCATTAGTGCTGGCTTCAAACCAGAGCATTCAGGTCCAGTTAGAAATAACAGCTACACTGCTGTGGTCCAAAGAAAACACTTACACTTCGTAAGATACAATAACTGACTACGTTACTGCACCCTGAATATCTGTGTGGTTGGTTTTCACTGTCATTCTGTCACTGAGCATGAAGAAGTTACCTTCAGGGATTTCTGCGAGAAAGAATTTAGGAAATCAGGCGACGTAGTTTAACAAGGTCATTACATGAGATGAGGTCCTGATTGGTGAATGGGTCCAAATTATAGCTAGAGGCTGGAGCTCGAGTTTGATGCTATGAAAAGAGGCAGTGTTGGTAATATATTTTTACACTGACACAATGTGTGTATGAGGGGTTAGGATTTGGTTACTTTTTTAGGGTTTAGGTTTATTTTCCAAGTTTACTGTGGATTAGAAAGTGAAATGCACATGATGTTGAATCAGGTCACAAACGCTACAAAAGCTTGGTTTTGAGTCAAAATATGTCCAGATGAGTTAAGTAACTATGCAATTTGTCAAACTATGAAATATATAGCATTACATACACTTTGAGACAACATTTAATTGGTCGCTTACTGGTGAAACTAGTACACAACACAACACACAAACGCACACGCACACGCACACACCACACGCACGCACACACACACTCATTCCCGGCACTGTGCGTTTGTACAGTGAAGTGAGTTTGAAGGACTTTATCTGTTGGCCCCAACAGTGTGACCTGTGTGTAATGGCTGTTGCCTTGTTTAAACCACCACTCACACACAGCTACAAGACAGATCAAAACATAGCGTGTGTGTGTTAGAGAGAGAGAGAGAGAGAAAAAGAAAGACAGAGACGGAGAGAAGCAAAAAGAGATACTGACAAAGGCAAATAGGGATGTAGGGGGTGAAAAGAAAGAGTGTAAGATAGAGAGAGGAATATGTCAGCAATTTTTTTGGTCCTCCAATAGGTTGTGAAGGTGTTCAGTTGCTGCAGCAACCAGGCTCCACCTCCCGCCGGGATAGGCCATCTCTAACCATTTGCTCCTCCCCCAAATTTATCAATCAGGACAAAATTCTGACATGAGCCCCACCCATCTGAGTGGCTCAGCCAATAGAAATCTCTCTCTGCCTCTCTCTCTCACTCACTCTCTCTCTCTCTCTCTCTCTCTCTCAGATAGCAGCCCTCAGGTGATGCAGCGCTTTAAGGGTTAAGTCGGCAGCATGCTGGATCTCTGCAGAGGTGACAGATGCTTCCTATCCCACCCAGCACCACAGGGGAACCGGAGACACTCAGCATACCAATGAGCCACCGTCTGACAAACACACACATACACACACACACACACACACACATCCATATACATGCAAGCATGCAGACACAGGCATAAATATGCATATGTGAGCACACAGAGATCACAAAAACACACACCCCAACACATGCATATGCTCGGATGCATACACTTTGTACCTGCTGGGGTATATAAAAGATGTCATATTTATGATAATCATCTGCATGCACATCATTTGAACATCTTCCTGCTTTGTACGACCAGCGCTAAAACAAATAGATGTGCACAGCTTCCCTTCCAGCAGGAGTCAGGCAGATGTGATCCTTTGTCTCAACACATGACTTGCTATTGAGGGCCACTGCACACAGCTATACAGTAGCGGGCACGCACATACACACACTGACACAAATGCACACATGCACGCAGATAAATTCAAGCATATGGTACAAACACAGTATATGCACACAAGCAGACGCATACACCCGCTATAAAAGTGACAGCTGTCGTTATGATGGAGCACTCGGAGAAGGGGAAGTGAAGGCTTAGCCACCGCTCAACATGGTGTCGAGAAGACCTGCTATTCATTTTCAGCTTAATATGTTCCAGCCCATTGGAAAAACATTGCAGCATATAATGTAAGCAATTTCATATGCGCACACCACCTCTCACAGCTTTCTCTCTGAAGCGCCCGGCAAAATGAAGAGACCAGATTTAGCTGATGGTTGACTGACTTCAAAAATAACACACAGACTGGGAGTGTGTGTGGGTATATGTCTGCACGGTTTTGTGTGACTGCATTAAAGCATTTGCATCTGAGTTTATCTGGCTATGCGCATGTGTGCATGTCTATTTGGATGTGTGTGTGTTAATTAATCTGGTGCCATCCATGTCTCTGTTATGCACCTCTGCACATTTACTCTCCATTGCAGCATCGCTTGATTGTGGTGTTTATCCACTGACACTGGATGAATGTCTCTACCATCACAGATGCAAATATGATATAAACAAACAACACAGACAAACACTTCAGCACACACACACACACACACACACACACATCCAGCATTGCCATTTGAGACACTAAAGTAGTCATTCTCGCTTGGAAAACAAAACATTAGTTTACACGTGCACGTACACATATTGCCATATGATGAATAAAATTCTCTTTCTCGCTAACTAAAATGCTCAAACGCACACATGCACGCAAACATACACAAACAAGCACAGTGAGCCCCAGACGGTCCCCTAGCATCTTTATATGGGTAAATAAATGGTGTGCTTGGCAGTGGGTAAATGCATGTGCTCTCAGCCTGCGGGCCCAGATGGCAGCACAGTCGTTTGCTTTACCTTGTTTTGTTTAATTACTACAATCAACTCTCTATTTCTTCAATTAATCACCACCAACCTGTTTCATTAGTCTCTCTCTCTCTCTCTCTCTCTCTCTCCCTCTCCCTCTCATGTGCACACAATCACAAAGGCCACACAGCTATGTGCACACACCAAATATAGAAACAGACATGTTAATATTGAAAGAAACCACAAGGAGGGCATTAATATAAGACACACACACACACACACACACACACACACACGTTTTAAACGATTCAACTTTATATGAACTTTGTGAGGAAAAAAAAAAATGACGAGAGAAAACAAGCATTACTGTGGCTCACAGTGATGGGGTAGAGGGATGGAGGGTGGGGGTGGGGTGGAGCACCAAGGCAGCGTGGAGGTGGCTGACAGCAGCCGGGCGCACCAGAATAACGGGGCGGAAAGCACTTCATTACGTCCTTTTATTCCGTTATAATCACCGCACGGCCATCACTCCTCGGCGACACCGGGGCCCAGGCACTGACACGAGGATTGATGCACCGGAAACGCGGGGCTCCTGCAACACAATAAACAACACCATTAACCAACGTGGCCCCGCCGACGCCGTAAACAGTTCATATTAATTACACCCTGCCCATTGCGCGTCTCCGCGTTGCATTTAACCCGCCCTAATATGACGACAGGCAAGAAGATTGTCAATTATAGTTTTATATGCAGATGATCAGGTTTAGCAGCTTGTAATAGAATTAGATGGAATCAATTTGAAACACAAAGCGAAGCAGAGATGAATTGACAAACAAGCAGGCCCGAGTAATTTCATCATCAGCCAACGAGATACATTTACTCCAAGTAAACACTTTACACTCTCTTTAGAAATTGGCTTTTGTGGGTGTCTTATGCAGGTTATTTGTTTGTGTGTGTGTGTGTGTGTGTGTGTGTGTGTGCTGTTGGTGATGAGGTAGGCCGATATGGGAAACCACTGATGCATCTCTTCTAAAACAGACCTAATCACAGCTTTATCTCGGCTATTTAACATCACAGAGTTCATTTAGTGTGGAGCCTCTCTAAATGTGATCTCCAGGTCTCCGTGTTGAGGTTTCCCTGATCAAAATGGGGCATTATGGAATAGTTAATGCGAAGTGGGAACTTGGTCTCAACACCGCGCTGTCCTGGCAGGTGGAGGAGTGAGGCCGCCACTGTTTGTCTTCTACTGCCATCTACAGGCCAGAGTGCGGTACAGCCTCCAATGTGGATGAGCTGAAAAATCGTTCTTTAGAAAATCGTTTCTTTTTGAGTCTATTGTGATGTGATCCCTTAAAAAATACCATATTCTATTTTATTTATTTTTCAGCTTTTTAAATGTTCAGGCTTTACTTATGTATTTCATTAATCTGTCCTTTGTCTTGTATCTGTCTAGTCCTTCACTGGAGACATTTTGAAATGTCACTGTAGGAAAACACAGCTGAAAATAATAATATGGGTGAAGGCTGAATCCCATATAGTTGCATCAGTTTCACGGTGGTGGTATTTTACACGCTGGTTTGCAATTTGCACTTTATGTTGATACTACTAATCAGAAGATCATAGAAAGTATAAGAAAAAAGGAAGAAAAAGAAACCAGTGCTTTTGCCATAATTATCACCATCACAATTATAGCTTGGGAATGTCTCTTTATTCAGATGTTGCACTTATTGTAAATTATATTGTAAAGTATAGTTTACAAGATGAAAATGCATACCGTGATGTGACCGACCAATCAGACAAAAGGCTTGTGAGGCCTCACATTTGCATACATGATATGGTGCAGAATTCAGCTTCACTTCATTTGCAGTCCAGAGGTGAAAGATTCATACACAGTGTTGATACTAATCAAACTGCAGTTGTACAGGATACGACACAGCAAATTTACTCTAAATTAGTGTTAGTGCTGGTCCTGGGGGCCCACTGCCCTGCAAGTTTTAGATGTGCCCCTGCTCCCACACAGCTGATTCAGATGTCATCAGGCCTCTGCAGAGATCATCTGAATCAGGTATGTTAAAGCAGGGAAACATCTCAAACATGCTGGGCAGTAGGCCCCCAGGACCAGGATCGGAAAACACTGCTTTAAATGTAAACTGTCCTTCAACAATATCGCAGTGCCTGAACTGCATCCATCAAACCCAACATCATTTTGTGTCGAAAAATACTCCAAACTGAGGAGTTTCACCACGAAAGCTTTCATAGTCACTAACATGATAAATGCTAAAAGGTTCAAATAAAATCTGACGTTTTGTCTGCAGTGATTTACAAGCTGAGCTCAAAGGTATATTTTCTGTATGCACTTTGACCACATGGAAGCAGCGATAGGCAGAGAAAATATAGGCAAAGGACTGACCTACTCAAACCCCTATATGTAAATTTTCAAAACCATAAATAGTTTGAAATCCATTAAAATGGAATGCAAATGATTACATATGGCCATTAAAGCAGTAGCTCGTGCTTACTCAGGACTCCCCAAAGGCAGTGCAGAGCGCAGACTCTGCAACGCTCCATGCTTACATGTGACTGCGCCGTGATATCACGATGAAACAATGCAATGATTTTGTGTCGCTCTGTCTGGGAGAAGGCTTTTGTTTGCTCGCATTATAAACAAACTGTAAAATGATCCAGCACAAAGATGCATCTCAGGCCATCTGGGAAAGACTATCCCTCACACCATGAACAAGATCTGTAAATATTGTGATGTTGGACCTGCTGAAAAAGCTTGTGTCAGACATTTTTGGAGATGGGGGGTGACAGTTTACATTATGAGCTGTTATGTCCTCCTTTGTTATATATTCCCTCTGAAATCCTTAATCTTCTCATTTCCATTGACTTAACGTTTGATGAGTAGAAAATTAGAAATTACGGTTATTTTTTTCTACAGAGGCCACAAAATAAACCGTATCTACATTACATAGACAGTAACACAGCCAACATGACTGCTCATCCCAGTCCACTGGGCCTATAATGTGGCCTTGGCCTGCATGTGTAGTCTTCACTAATAGGCAAACCCCCACCGTCTCTGCTTTCTTCTCCTTTCTCGTTTACACACAGACACACACATACATGGACACACCACACACACACACACACACACACTTAAAACCTTTTGCCTTTAGCCCAGTTAAAACCAGGATATGAGTACTGAGAGCAATAAAACCAGTCCAATAAAATGTCCGTGCATCTCCTCCTACCTCCCCTTCTCTTTACATGTTCTCTATCTATCTATCTATCTATCTATCTATCTATCTATCTATCTATCTATCTATCTATCTATCTATCTATCTATCTATCTATCTATCTATCTATCTATCTAAAGTTCACCACTGGGAGCCTCTTATTATAGTCATTACATTTCCTTGAAAAGTAGTCTGAATTCACTGAAGTAATCCTATTGTTTACATATTAGATGAAATAATAATCAGTTGTCCTCTCAGTGACCAGACTGGAAATCAGATTCACCATCCAAAGCTACTTTACAACGAGTCAGCAGGTGCAGCAGGTTTTCCCGTGTTTTGCCCTGTGACAAAGACTCAGGGCCGTTTTCACCTCACAGATACGAGATACTAGTCTCTAAATGTTGCATTTTAAAAAGACATAACAAATCCCTGTTAACTTTTAGAGGAACATTTCCTTGTGTTTAAGGCTCATGCACACTTTCACTTTCTTTGCAGACAGGTGCGTGGGAGGAACTGTCCTGTCTCGTCTCTTCATCAGACGAATATTTTCAAAATGCCACCACAGGATTCCAAACACCAACATGAATACTATGAATATTTTGAAGAGATTTCACACACTCAACATTCAATGCTGCACATGTACAACAAACACTTGCAGGGATATGAATTATAGGTTATAGGATATTATGGTGATACTCAAATTAAAAAATACACCACCCAGGATTATAGACTCTTTATAATCCCACTACTGATTCCTTACAGGGTTGGTTTAGTGTTTTATGAAGGAGTACAGACCGTCAGTGCTCACATCTGACCGTGTCGTTGCATTTTCCCGTCGGTAGATGGCACACTTGAATGAATAATTCTTGCAGGAATAAAGGCGCGCGTCTGGAGCACCAGGGAGCGCGCAGCCGCCGTCTGCCCGCCTGCCTGCGTGCCTGCGTGCCTTCCTGCTTGGATATTCCGCCTCCGTGCGTCGTCTCGCCGTCGTGCCGTGCCGTGCCCGGGTGAAGAGTTCATGGTGCGGACTCGTCGGCGGATGATTCGGGGCCCATGTCAGAGTCTAATCTCATTTTCCAGCGCGGTGAGAGCGACATGTTATATTACTGGAATCAGTGAGGGGACCTAAAGAAAGCATGCCAATAAACAAAAGTAACGGGCCGCCTCCCATTTATAACTATTAGGGAACACTTAACCTTATGGTCAGGTTATGGTTGTAGATAAATCCACCAGCATTTACTGCAGCATTTTATTGAGAGGCTACATACTGAATCATCCATATTAGATTTGAAAAATAACAGATATTTTATTGAGCCTATTTGCATTTTTTACTGTCCCCTGCAACTTATGATGAAATAGACTTACCCAACTCTCATGGCTATATACAAGCAGACAGAGAGAGAGAGAGACAGACAGACAGACAGACAGACAGAGAGAGAGAGAGAGAGAGAGAGAGTCAGATGCATTAGTTTATTCCACTGTTAATGTACTGTTGATCAGACTGTTCTAAAAAATTCACTCTGCAATGCTCAGTGCACCTGTTCCCTGTTTCTTCTAAATGAAAAGCTGTGTCTCCATCACACACACACACACACACACACACACACACACACACACACACACACACACACACAAATACACACACTCAGAGCCACAAATTTTACCACAGTGTCAGAGCCAAACAGGGTTTGCTGTGTCCTTCAGTGTAAAGATGCACTTGAACGATAATGGCCAGCAGGGAGCACTCTGTGTAATCATAATGACCTATCTCCTATGAGTTATATCAGGATTTGTCCATATGAATCATGTTTCTGCATCATATACATACATTTAGGATGATAAAGTCTACTTTTTGTGTTGCATCAGAGGTGCTCTGTGGCGTGTGTTGTTGTGCAGCAGAAAGAGGCAGAGCAAAGGTGATGATTTTGTTTGTCACTATGCATAAGCACAAGCTATATTTTGGTTGCAGCATCCTGTAGTTAAATAGATATCTCTGATTTTGATGCAGCATGTTTTGGCAGAGAATATTAAACCATCACACAACAAACTGAGGGATTAGTGCAAAGGGGGACCAAGTGACATTTTAAAAAATGAGCACATGTCATCAGCGAGCTCGTGTTGAACTCTCCCACGGAGTCAAAAGAAAATATTTGCATTCTTTAAAAAAATATGTTAAATCCAAAAGACTAGAGTCTCAAAGAGTTGGACGTTACTACAGTTACAGCAACAGCTTTAGTTTTCTGAACACCGATCTCTTGTAAAATGAAAATATGTTTTTAATCAGGTGGAAAAATATGTAGAACCTTTCATGAAGGGCATTGCTTTCTCCCCATAACTCCTTATGAAATCCTTCCACTATAAAATCTGATGCTTTGCCTCTACATGTAAATCCAAAAGGATTCAGTTTCAGCATAATGTGCTTATTTTGTATTTGCAGTGGCTGAAGTTTTGCAGAGAGAGAAGTCACAGAGGAAGAAACAGGAGCTTCAAATTCAGTGTGAGTGTCTGCTGTTCCAAATTTCCACCAGTAGTTGGCAGAAGAGGACTGAAGCTGCAGGTCGTGGTTTCATCCAAATTCTCCCTCACACCTCCTCTGCTGCTAACATCGCCTGCATCTTCATCTCTTTTGGCACCTTTTACATGCTGCTAAGTTGAATATATTGTTCAAGCAACTAACATCTTTGAGAGTACGTGTAACATATTATTCTGTGAATTGATTGTAATGTTACTGTGTTGACATTTTAGAAACCAAATTAACAAATTAAACATTTTAGGAAAATATAATGTGGAGTGTAGTGACAGCAGAAAAATGAGGCTGAAGCGCTGACGATCCGGTAAGTAATATATTTCCTTAAACAAATCCCACTTTGCTTTAATATGAACCTCTATTCCTCTTCTGTACTGATAATGCTCTCTCTCTCTCACACACACACACACACACACATATAGCAGGAGAACAAGGCAGACACTAAAGGCTGTGCTGCATGTGTCACCAGCCTGACCCAGACTGCACTTCCTGCTCACCAGACAACTATCGCCCTGTTAGTGACACACACACCCACACACTTGCGCGCACACACACACACACGTAGACACTGGTAAGAGAGCCGACACCAGATGGAGGTGCTGACATAGACAGAGCTGATAACGGGGTTACCCTCATCATTCCCACTTACACCCTGACGACTATGGGCCTCACACGCATGCACACACACACGCACGCACACACAAGGAAGCGCGTTATCTGTGGCCATGGGCCCCTGCTCGCGTCACACTCCTGTCCCCCTTATCAGCACCTCTCTGCCCTGAGCTGTATTGCTCATCCTCCTGAGAGAGACAGTGAGACAAAACGTGCGTGCGTGTGTGTGTGTGCATACAGTACGTGTGTTTGTGGAGAAGCGGGGTAGGTGTGCGAACGCCTGGCAAAGTGATGGAGAGAGGAAGCGTGGAAAGATAGTGCGGGTGCAGAGGGCAGCAGACAGACGCTCAGCCTGGCAAGAGAGACGTTGGGAGAGAGGACGGCGAGTGAAAGTGCAGAGGATGTGTGGTCTGATTACTGAGGCGAAAGTGTTACCAGCCAGATGTGCAACACCTCTGTAGGTCTCCCTCAGTTCTTCTGGACTTTTGCTCTAATCCTGTCTCTCAGCAGCAGTCTGTACTTGGTCTTTTCTCACTAATTTTTGACTCTTGGCCTTTTGCTCGGCTCTGTATCCTTCCCGCTGCAGGGCCCCTTCTGCCTTCATTCTTTGCCAAAGCCAGTCTAACACATCTGCTGTGTCGTCACTCCCTTTTCTGTAACCATGCCAGGTAAAGGAAAGACATGGAAAGCAAGAAATTAGAGGATACGCTCTCTCTTCCCTGTGTGCTGTTTTTCTTGGGGTGGAAAGGGAAGCTATAAGTTGCATGGGCATGTGCTGTGTAAAGCTCTGCCACTTTTTTCACCTCTGAGATCCGGACTGCCCCCCCACCCCCCCACCCCTTCCTCCACCTCCCGCCTCTCTCTGACCATTTAGCTCTAACAAGTGCTCTCATAGTTAATGAAATTTCCCTGTCTCTGCTCAAATTTCTGCGATTAATCTTACCGTGCCTACTCCCACTTCTCATCCTCTCACCTCTTAATAACATCCCCTCCCATCCTCTCCTCAGAGAAACAAGACTTCTTGTCTTCCTTCTCTTCCCATCTCCTCTCCATCCTTCCCTCTTTCTCCCCTCTCTCTGGCCCCCACCCCTATTTTAATTTGCTTGTGCGTAATCATATGCACAGAGGAAAAGGGCTAGGAGGAGGAAGAGGAAGAGGAAGAGGAGGAGGAGGAGTGCTCAGCCAACATTTGCCTAAGGCTCCGCAGCCTGGATCGATGAGTGGTCTTAAGTTTATCTGATTTTTATCAGCGGAGCCGACAGGGGGGCAGGTCGATGGGCTGTGCCCGCGTCAAGTTGACCTTTTCAGGGACGACGGCAAGAGAGCTCCCCCTGGGACCCCCACGGTCCCCTGTCACCGTCTGACTGGCACAAGTCTGTTGCGCTCAACGACAAAGTCTGCAGAGACGTCTATATCAGCGGCCGGCGTGGCTGACAGGGCCTGGCTGTTGTATTTATAAACTGTCCTTTGGCCGTGACACTTTGCCAATGATCGGGCCCTAATTTATGCAGGCAAATCTCCTCGGTGCAAAAATGAAAGCTAATAGAGTCATTAGCCGCTAATTCGAGCCGGGATACCTTGTATAAATTGGCTTACTTTGTAAAGCCCTCCCCCGATAATACCCCCCCCCCCCCTCTTGTCTCTCTCTTTCATCTCTCACCCAGACCACAGCATAACATCGTACACACTCTGAGCATACACATTATTTTAGTGCCTAAATGGTTGATGATGTTTGTTTGTTTAATGGTGTGTGAGGCAAGATATCTAATGCGTGTGTTCTGTGTGTGTGTGTGTGTGTGTGTGTGTGTGTAGCTGTGTTACATAGAATAATACATACTCAATGTACCAGAGATGTTACACTGAAGCAGTGAGCATGTGTGTTCATGTGTGTTGCCATCCTGCCCTCCAGAGTTGTTAGTGCTGATGTGTTATTGTGCCGCCTGATGGCTGATTATGACATTAAATGTTTATGAGCATTGATCAGTGATAGCCCCAAAGTGAGAGCCATTTTATATCCGCACTGGCCACTGCTTAACGGCATACTGATGGATGCACAATAATCTCCAATAGGACGCGGGGAGACCTGCACACGCTGCATATAAGCACATGCACACACAAGCAAATATTCAAACACACACACAGGCACATAGATATACAAAGACTCATGTCTGTGCTCTTGCAGTTACATGCCACACAGACATTAGAGGATTCATTTTAACCACATGATCTTTAGTCTAAACACTTGTAATAATCTTTTATTTGAGTGGTCACGATGGGGATAAAATCAGGGGCGGGAAAAACTGTTAGGACACTTGAAGAAGAATGAAATTTTGCCCATTCATTTCAAAGTGACTGTTAGTTAGTGCTGCTAGTTAGTTTTAAACATTGTATGATAAGTCAAGCTGCCATTTGCTTTACTCTTTAAAAGTTGAAAGCTGGACTGGATTGTTAGTGGATGCTGCATGTCTATCACCAGCCACACAGGAATTATAAAAGCAGGAAGACACCACTCTGTCCAGTTTCCTTATAAACTGCAGTTACCTCATTAGTTTGTGATCAGACAGGAAATTTTGTTGAATGTGCCAGCACAGCTCAGTGTCCCTACAAATGATATCCACATTGGACCAACAATTGGTTCCAGCGCAGGAAGCAGTGTGCCCCTAATGTAGCGAGGGTGGGAAGTAGAAGTGTGGAGGCCTGGATGCTGTCTGTTGCAAGTTTTTATCCCCTTAACCTCTTTGCTTACCATTATTGCAATCCATCCCTGACCTTAATCCGAGGAGAGTACCATGAAGCAAGTTCAACATAGCCAGGCTTTCTTTGCATGAGCTAGCTCAGCAAACCTTAAACCCGCAACCAGAGATAATATCACAAAGATGCTTATCAACTGTCTCTGTTAACTCAAACTTTCTGCTTCAGGCTCAGTGTGCATTCACATAACAGGGGCATTTGACGCACCATTTGACTCTTCTTCTGCACAAACTCTCTAAATGTTTTCTCAGTAAAGACTAAGAGAAAAAAAAACAGATGCGATCACTTACTTCAGTAAAGAGGAACGTGTTGTGATAACATATAAATTGCAAGAATAACTGTTGCAAATAAAGCAAGAGAGGAATGCTGCAGAGTAAGTTAACATATTGATTTTGCCACTCAGTGACTGCCTTCTGTTTATTTCTAACTTAGTAGCTGAACTTTGTGGCTCTTTTATTTAATACAGAATATTTGAACATATATTTGAACATAGTGCATTAAGGTCTGACTCTGTCCCATAATTCACTTAAGTTTTTTGCCAAATAAAAGCGAAAAATAAATGATTTAATGAGTATTTTCTATGATGAATACCAATAGACTAATCAGTTTTGTATTCAGTGTAGTAGCAGTACCAGCAGTTAAAAAAGACTTTACAGCTATTCAGGATCAACCATAAAAATCGAATCCACAGAAGTCTGTAGCTGCTGAGCCTTCATCGTTCTGTTGGTGTGAGGAGGATCTTCTGTGAAACATTTGTCTGTGTGTAATAATACAGATTCTCTGCATCACCAACTGGATACACGTAGCAGAATACATGTCTGTGACAATGCGATGCTAAAGTTTGTGCCTCTGCAACTGCACGGCTTCATTCTGTGACATTACTATAATGTACTTCTCAACAAGTTTGCGTCATGACTTGCACGTACAGTATAACGTTTTTCCTCAGCTGAGAATCTACATCGCTCATGGAGAACGCTGTTGGGGAAAGGAGGGAGGCGTTTTAAGCCAATTTAAGCCCAAACTCTGAACATAACCTGGTCCGAACCAGGTCTATTCAGGTTAAAAGAGAGACACTTTTTTAACAATGAAAAACATGGCTGTAGGCTCAACATAACTCGCTACCCACTAATCTTGATGTGTTGTTGCTGTAACCTAACCATAACCACACTGTAGTTATCATGCAACAACATCACAGAACGTGTGAATTTCAAAAATGTTGGCACTGGACATAAGAAATACCTCTGAACATATTCTCTAGCTTTTCAGAATCTTCCCATATCAATGTTCACATCTGGCATTAGGGTCCTCTTGGATACGATACATTGCAAAGTGTATGTTATAAGTTGAACAGGTCTATATTTTGGCGATAAGTCAGACAGCAAATAGGCTGCAGTATCTTTAAGAGTTACCAGGACAGTATTTTTTAGTCCAGCATACTCTATGCAGAAATGCAAGAAATAGCATTTAGATTCATTATTTTTCTGCGAGTGACAATGGCCAGTGGTGGAATATTGTGGCAGCGGTGGGCAGGTCCCAGGTGCTGGTATGTCTAACTGTGGGGCTGTGAAGCAGGGCACAGCAGAAAAAGTATGCACATTCAGCAAAGTCCCTCTCAGGGTAAAAAAAAAAGGTATCTGTGAGACCTTATTTTTTTTATTAGACTTTCAAATGTTTCAGTAGAGACACAAATGGTGAGAAAAAGATGCACAGCTGGAGAGCATGGATTGGTATTTACAGAGATGCAGTCATCATTGGCACAGTGAGCTGGTATCCAATAACTGTAAATTTAAGGTTGCTACCTAGCTGGCCCCAACAACAACTAAATCAGCATGTTTATGATGTGAGTTATGGTGAAAGCTGAACAGGTTTCATTTCATTTGAGTTGTGAAGTTAAAGCTCTACTGCCAGGTATGACATATGCAGAAATTCATGGAGGAAGACCACGCCAGCCTTTTACAAGAAGATCCAAAATTACTGCATGTTTTCCCTGGAAAAGCTCACAGTTCTGACAGCAGGTCCAGGAAACATCCCACACACCCCGAAACAGCAGGCAGCAGATGGAAAAGACTACGTGGAAATCTATTTCCAGACGTACTGGGAGACACATATGGGAATGGGATCACAGACTTAACTCTTCATTAAAGTAGTTAATCATCTATATTATTAACAATATGAGAAACCGAGACAATTGTGTTTGGCTCAAATTGGCGACTTCATGAGATGGACCGCTCAGATGTTCATTAATCTGATCATCTAAATAACAAATCATTCTAAATCTTTTGAAGCCCCTTTCACTTTGTCATGTGAAGGAATATGGAATGTCTGTGAGTGGGAAAACATCCCTGAAATGTGCTGAAAAAAGGTTAAAAAACGGGAGTTTATTTGACTGAGATTTGAATGAAAGACACTTTCTCATTTGTACTTGATGCCTTTGATCTGTAAACATGAGCAACATTGATTGAGAATCAAAAGCGGAGCACAGCTCACCCCATTGCACCACCTAATTTGAATATGCAATCAAACTTTTCTCTGACTTCAAGCATTGAGAAATAAATAATTAAGTCAATCCAATTACTTAATTAATTATTTCATTAATCATGTGCTCACACTTTTCTTTCCCCTCCATTCGTCATGCGGCTCAATGGCTTCATTACGGATCAATGTGGAGCCGTCCCCATCAAGAGTCGCACTGTCATCGTCAAGATTAATCAAGATGTTGCATGCATGCAGAATAGGCCTCTGAGCCATCGCTATGGCAACCAGCTTGTAACACAGCGAGCAAAGGTGTCGAGAGATGACACAACTGGTGTTCAAATACACCATCAACCATACGAAAGTTTCTTTCTTTTTTAAAATTCTGGTTTTGTGTGCATGGACGAATATTATGTTTTATATTAGGTTAGTAGTAAAAACGAAGAAGTCTTTTCACCTTACAATAGTCGGAGGTCAATGTAATCAGTGATGCAGCAATAATGTACATTTGGTATAACATTAGTTTAATGCATGCAGCTGATACACGTCAAACCCACAATAATAACGGCAAAATTGAAAAAAAGAGACACACTACAATAATCCAGTGAAGAGAGGAAATTTCAGATTGGTGAATTGGCTGCAACAAAACTTGGATGTCACTCTGCATTCCTGATTGTTCCTAGATTGAAGAAAATAGATGGATAAATGGGTGTTTTTTTCCTTTCAACCAAGTTTATAAGACTTCATTCATTTGCACCGATACAGAGTTTAACCACTGAAGGTTTTTTAGCTATTTACAATAACTATGGATTTGATACCAGTTCCTTACAGTCAAAGAGACAAGGGCTGTACATTAGTACACATAATTTAGGGAAATATCTAATCAGGTAGAGGAAGCATAAAAACTGTCATCAAGAAACACACTGGTTCTGCACTGCTGAGTACAGCATATCGCATTGCCAACGTGTTAATGGAGACTGTCCCTTCAAAAAGAACGACAGCATCAGTTAGTTCAGTGTGTGTATTGTACTGTAGTAGTTATGACAGCAGCAAAGGAGGAAGTCGTGTGACAAACAAAACAAAAGTCTATGTAGGGAGGTGATCGAGATGGATGGATGGATGGATGAATGGATGGGTCAACACACTTTGGATTTGAACAGCAGACATTTAGTTTTTTTCTTTCAAACTAACAGTAGACTTAATTTACATAACTACAATCCTTCTGCGTTGTAATTGTCATGACAACGATGGTCCCCTAACCTTAGCAAGCCATTACAAATCAAAGGGTTGGTTCCCTAAACCTGAACAGTTGATTTTATACCTAAACCTAGCCAAACTGTAACCATGGCATTGTCACATCATTGAACACATTCAATTTCCAACAGTTCTGGATATTAAGCAGGTGCACAATGTCACCACTACAATAGTCACAACACCTGTTTTAGTGGCCAAGGTTTTGTCGGTTTGAGCTAACGGCCTTTGCGACTGCCATTTCTGACTGCTTCCACTGTACACTAGAGAAACAAAAATACAATAATTTACATTGACATTGATAGAAGAAACACGCAATGGAACGCAACATGAGCAGCAAGCTCATTAGTGATGCTACAGTTGTCATGCCTGTTAGCATTTCAAAGTTATAGGCCTTGAAATTTTACAATCTGTTGACGGAGTAGGTATTGAAATGTATAAAGTTTGACACGACTAATAGGAAATAGGTTGCTTGACTAATATTGGTATGGGAGTCGTTAAGTCAGGACATGTTTTTTATGGTTTAGCCTTGCTTTTCGGTCCACGAGTGCCAGCAGTGACAGACGTGTGGCCCAGAGCAAAAACATGGCCTCACTGTGAAGAAGCTAAAGCTATACAGCAGTTCCAGCTGACACAAAAATAAAGGAATGACTGAGCGAATAATTGTCAAACAGTTCTGAGTGAAGAAGCTGTGGAGGCGACCTCACCTGTGACTGTGCAGGTAGCTTCTGTGTATGTGTGTGTGTGTGTGTGTGTGTGTGTGTGTGTGTGTGTGTATGTGTGCATGCGTGTCTGCATGTTTTCTTCCGGAAGAGTCCGTGTGTCTCAATGTAGATGAGGACAAACACAGGAGCTGCAAGACGAGAGAGGAGGCGAGGGAGGGAGAGATCTTCCCTGTTTAAGTCTAAATTCCTCGTTTATTTGTTTGATTAATTTGCGCGACGGCATGCTGTAACCCCGTTCTGTCACACGCCTCCTTCACTGGGGTTTATTTTAGCAGGGCGGTAAGTGGCCCCATAATGTCACTGTAATACTGGGTCAGGCTTTTCCGACTGGAGGGATGGGACTGGGGGGGAAGATAGAACAAGGGATGAGAATGTGTGAGATTGGAGAAGGAGGAGGAAAACGTCCCTCGTTCATCTTCCGAAAGTGAGAGTTAAAATAACACCTGGCCTGACTGGATTCACTGTGGGTGTGCTGGAAGGATCTGCACAGCAGGCTTACAGGAACTGTCAGTGGAGATGCACACGCGTGCACACACACAGACACTCACTGAGAAACAAGCTAATGCTATAATTCTTATTGCTAACACACATGAGGGACCTGAACCTGCAAGCCTTCATCTGTCACTATCCTGGGAGGTCAAAACCTCTTGGTGAGAATGCAAATGGTTGAAAATCTACCATTTCATAGGGCTGTGTGTGTCTGTGTGTGTGTGTGTGTGTGTGTATGCATATATTTTGTGTGTGTGTCTGTGGTAGCCATGACAGTGCTCACAGGCGAGGTAGACGGTAGAGTTTAAAGGGATGTAGGGAGAGACATCCTGCATATTCAACGGTCTGTCGCCCGGCTGTCATCGGCCAACTGAGCGGTGAGGAGATAGGGAACTAGTCAAATTACCGGCCGTGCTCGATTCTGTCTCCAGCAGTGACAAGTCTGTCAGAGATGGGATTTAATCTCTTAATAACGAACAGGGCCGGGGATGTTTTTTTTTTCATCTCTCCCTCCTCCTCTCACTCTTTTGCCTTTGACCGTCTTCTGATCACATCTGGCCATGTCGACAAATCACACGCAGCTCTGAAAGAGAAATATCCATGTCTGAATATCTTATATTCCCCGCTCTCCTCCCCTGTATCTCTCCATCCCTCCATCTCTCCGTCTCTAATACAAGCTGTCGTGCTAGATCATGATTGATCAGGGCCTTAGTGGCCAACGCCAGCTCTCCCTCTCCCGCTGCGGAAATGAATGGGGATCAGATGCGCCTCATCTATGAAGTTGGATGCTGAGTTATTGGTGACACGAGCTACAGAGAGGAAGAGAAGGAGAGATGAAAATGAGGAGGAGGCAGATAATACGAGATGAACAATCTACTCTGGGATGTATCCGCTCTTAGAAGTTTTGTGATTTCCGGAAAGACTTAAAGAACAGTTGAATTCATAATATTCAATGTCTTTCTGTCTGTGATATGAGAACAGCAATAGCTCCTATCTCTCTCTGCATGTGTTTCTGCTTCCCTTAAAAAAAACGTACCTTTGCTCGTGATGCAGAGGACAGACAATGCTTTGCTGGAAGTTCTTTTTTGTATGTAATGGTAATCAACATACGCTGTATCAGATGTAAGTAAACCAAATATTTACACTGTCCAAGTAATACAACCACAAATTAAATGTTAATGTATTCTTCTTGTATCTTGTTTTCATTTGATGGACAACTGCTATACAGCCGACCACTATTATTTGCTGACAACATGAGCTGGCCTTTGACATTACCATCATGAATCGTGTTTGGCCAGATGTGGAAAGATATGGAATTACACAGGGTCTGAACACATTTTTAATCCTCACACAACTAATCATTTTTTGCACGTACTACCAACTGAAAAGTCATGAGTGTCTTTGAGAAGTCCAGAAGTGTGTAGTTTATAGTATCCCATCGTGTGTCATTCCTCACCTCGGCCTCTGGTGCTGCAATTAGGAGCAGAGGTAAACATTTTAGACATGGTCAGGTGACACTAGCATGTCATACAAGCAAATTCATTTGAAGCACACTGAAGCCTTTTAGATCAGAAATAAATAAATCATAATCATAAACAAAATATGCTCACTGTAATAAATTTGATGATAAATAATCAAAACTGGCTTCACAACCTGTTTTTAACTTCTCTGCTTTGGTATGAACATGTGAATGTGGGGAAAAGGAGGATACGCTATTCTTTCCTTGTCACCCAAAATGTAAATTTTTCCAATTCCAGTTACATTGGAAAAGCCAACACAACACCACATTGAATCATGAGTTAATTTATTGCTTCTTTAATGGAAACCTATGGGGAGATATGAATTTTGGAAGTTGGATTTTGCTATTGTATCTGCGGCCATCAGCTCTATCTGTCACCATAGAACCAACGGGGCAAGCATGAGTGGACAGAGGACCAGACCAGTCACAAACAAGTGGTTAGTGTGGCCAGATTATTGAAACCACTTAATTTGGTTAAAACAAAAAGCAAGCACATGTTTAGCGTCGCTAATAATCCCTCTTTACACATGGAAACTGAGTTCACACAACTACGGCAAGTGCAGTAGGTCAAAGTTGAACCAGGATGTCTGTAAACTGAGATGGATGTTTCCAAAAGACAGTTTTGGGAATACTTCTTAAAAATCTCACCTTTGAATGCTCTGCCAAATACATTATAACCTGTAAATTTGACTGCTCATGGTTGTGGCTCCGTTGGGTATATTTTTAGCAACATCAAGAATGACAGTCACCATTTACTTTAGAGAGTACAAAGGTATCATAACCAATAGAACCAGTGAACACAACAGTGAAAACAAGTTGAATTGAATCAATCTATCGACAGGTATTATCTTTAACAGACAGTGGCTTGTTTTGTAATAACTGTTATGTCACTATCTGTTCATAATGAAAATGGTTATGTCAAATTCCTGCCCCTCCCCCTCCTACCTGCTGGCTGTGAACGCAGCATGTGATTGGTCCCATCGTCCCAGAGCTTAAACATGAATGGCCCACACCTCTTACCCTTAGGGTTGAAGCTGCCCCCCCGCCCCCGTTCCCGCATGGCAGTCACTATGGCGACAGTCGTAACTCTGGTGATTAATGCCCCAGGAAATGAAAGTGTTGGCAGGGACGATGTGGGAACATTGTAACTTCCTGTGTTCCGAGAAGCTGGAATGCTTTGGTGTCCGACATCGAGCCTTTAGCTAATTAGCTAAATCAGCTCGCTGGGGCTTAATTAGAAGCAGCTCACAGACACACCCGTGTCCAGGGGCTCTTTAATTACCCTCAGGTTCGTTAGGAGAGAAGGGCCTCGAGCTCTAATTAACTGGCTCTATGCACTTCTAGGTGTGTGTGTGTGTGTGTGTGTGTGTGTGGTTTTGTTATGTGTACATGAGAGTGTGTTTGTGGCACATTTGAAAACTAGAATTTAAAGACCCACAGGGTATGCTAATAACTTGTTAAATTGTGCTGCAAATATGGTAAACAGATCATAACTTTTCATTTAGACTCAGGAGGGCAGAAGATAGGAAATGTGGATAAAAGAGAGAGATGGAGTGTAATGAAAGACAGGGTAGATAACAGGATAAGATGCTGTGATAGAGACTTCTGCAGCTAGTGAGTGACAGCCTTGTAGAGGAGTAGAAATGGGCAGAGTGAAGGAGTGTAACAGACTGTGTGAGAGGAAGTGATGAAGATGAAAAGAGAGAGATGGTGCCAGTCTTGTGTAAAGGAGGAGTGTGTTATCTGTCCTTTCATGGTGGTTGTCAGCCGGAGAGGCCAAATGCCTTCATGTTGTCTCACCATGGACAAACAGCAGTAATTAGAGACACTCTCTGATGGAGTGAACACACACTCGCATTACAGCGCACAACATTATGGACACAGGGACCTGCAAAAGCATCTGTACACGTTGTTTCTGATTGTGATTATTCTATTTAAGTGTCCCAGTAAACCATGACAGTGTGACAGTGAGCCAGCCTGCGCGAAACCACGATCCTTAGATTGAAGCAGCAAAATGGAATTCAATCATCACTTTAATTATTTAAAGCTGTGCTTTTCCTACAGTGACATGTAGAAATGTCTTCTGTAAAAATGGCCTACGGTCTATAGTTGTTCAGAATACAATTACAAGCAAAGTAAACTAACTGAACTCGGCAAAAGGTTACTTTATCCAGTCAAACCACTGCAGCAAGTTCCCTAGTCTGCTGTTCTACAATAGGTATTTTTTCACAGTGAACAAAGAAGCATGCACAACAAAATCAGTATGGGCTATGCTTTTACTGCTATGACATGTCAAAACGCCATGAAGATCTCTAGCATTGACCTACTTAGGTCTTAGAGTCTTTGAGTTATCTTCGCACTTAGATCCATACTAACATTTTCAGGTCATTTTTGTTAAGATCTTTGTTCACACTGACCTGCCTGAAAAAAAGAAAAAAAATGAAAAATCATCATCTTTTTCTCTCTGCTCTTTCAGTCAGAGGACATCACGAATGTGCAACACAGCCAAAAGTTGAAGGAAGTAGGTAAACCATGACAGAAGTGGGACCAACGCAGGAGAGGTCTTCACAAAATGACAAACTCAAACCCTAATGGACCCAAAATTTGCTCAGAGATCAGACTGAGCCCAATCATTTTTAAAAATGTATTTATATACCAACCCATTTGTGCTTGAGATGTTACAGAGCCGGTGTGTGACAAGAGGAGAGAGACCCTTTTCCCATGTAATGTGAAATATACATCTGATAGCTCTTGTAATTAGACACCAATGGTCAGTCTAATCATCATGTAAGTTACACAGCACTTATGCATTTCTCTCCTGATTAGTGCTGATCAGGGTCCTTCTTGGATCCTCTTGGGTTTCACATTCTGATCCGGGCATCCAACACAGACCTGATCGTCCGTAATAAAACGTGGACCCAAAAATGCACAAGTACCGATTCTGGTTTCACACTTAGCTAGCTTATTGTGAAAATTGTATTAGTCATTAACAGAAAAATCTTTGTGTTTGCTGTTTACCTACCTAATGAGCTTAATCTGTAAAGGCACATTGGATGGATATAAATCTATAACTTCAAGAACCCCATTGTGGAACAAGTCCCTGAGATCAACTTTTGGTGTGAAAATAATAAGAACTATTTACCAAACAGTGTACGAGCAATGCTAATTGTTATTATATTATATATTATATATTATAACTTTTGCCATAAGATTTTTGTCCAAACTTTCCATGGATTAGTGCTTTGTGGGTATGTTGCATAGTTACTGGTAACTATCAACAATCAAAAAATTCTTTATTATACGAGGTAGTAACTCATCTACAACTGATGCCGTTAACCAGTGAATGGAGAAGTACACTAGTCCTTTGTTTATCTGTTTCACTCAAAATAGCATAGATGAATGCATAACTTCCACTATTGTATTCCAACAGCTACAAAGCACCATATTTGTTACTTTATTGGTGTAGGGACAATTATGAAAGTGTGTACCAGCAGATGGACAACAGAGAAGAGGTTATATGTCTTGATATGTTTTCTGACACACTTTTTGTGGTGTGTTGAGCCACTAATACGTAATTGTTGTGATCCAGGCTCACCAGAGCTGCGGTCCTCTGCAAAGGAGGTATTCGATCCTCAGAAGACAGATTCTTAGCGAAGTATTCATTTATCAGACTTATATAGAGACTTATTCAGACTCGCTGTCATATTGTTGCCACAGTGTTGGGTATGATGCATCCATGTACCTTTGTGCTCTTCAGAAAGTGCTGTGCAATACGGTGTCAGGAGTGGGTGAGACAAGCTTCGTATGGATTCATTGATTGACAAGATGACTGGAAGCTGCCAGGCTTGAAGCATTGAGTTGGCTCAGTCGATTTGTCCTTGGCTGACAGAGAGGACTGTGATGACACACAGAAAGAGCATGCTATCAAAACACAGAGTCAGTGCAATGGAGTAACACAGAGAGAGTGATGGGAATGCATTCACCCTGAGGAGAGGTCAGAGGTTTGATACTGCTGATGATTATGATAATGCTGACGATGATCACGTTAGAAGCAATGATGTTGATGTGGTTGGCAATGATGACTATGGTGATAATGATAATGCTGATGAAGAAGTCAGTTGCTGTTGCCTAATATCTGATTCTTGCTCATGTGGGGATTCTTGAATCCTTAATTTTGAATTCCTGAATCGTTGGGTCTCTCCCTTAATTGAAGAGTTTGGTCTAGACCTGCTCTTTACGGACAGCGTATTTGGCATTTCTTTCAGATCAATGAAGGCATCGAGAGATCAAAAGTTGGGTCAGTTGGATCAACCCCTGACAAAGTTGATGCTGATGTTTTCGATCATGATTCAGTCAGTAGGAACATTCATGATGTTGGGGATGATTTTGATAATGATGTTGATGACATGTGAAACCAAAAGTCATCACTGAGCTATTTTAACTTCATGTGTCACAGATATAATGTAGCTTCACTTCTGTAAGTAATGTACTTAGTGTAACCCAAATCCTCATATTTTCCTGAACACATGCTTTTGATTAGATTGTGCATAGTTTTTGTGCTTAAATCTAAATTATATTGCACCTGAAGTTTTTATGAGCAAGCTTAATTTTTAAAGTGTAACCAAATGTTGTGCCTCTGCATGCTTTATTATCACCGCTGTGTAAGCCAGGGGGGATCTTGCATTTGTTCGTGTGTGTGTGTGTGTGTGTGTGTGTGCATCTGTCTGTCTGCTTTTAATCTAAAAAAAATATTGATCTCAGTCTACGTTTTTTGTACACATTTATGCCCGTATGCTGAATGACCTCGCGTGGTTGTAAATCACAAAGCAAAAGATGTCCAGCTTGGCTAAAAACAAGCCTTACTGAATCTGCTGCAAGACACATTGTGGTCTTTCTCATGGCTCAGAAACTGACAACCATAGAAATGTTTGGTCTTGTTTTGAAACAGATACTTCCTTACCCGATATGTCACGATCCATTCAAGTTTGGCTCAAGATGGCATGAATAAATCTGTTACCTTACCTTACCTTCACCGCCATCTTGTTTTCTTTAACAACTTCATTGAAACTGTTACAGTATACAATCTATACAGCTTAAATCTACAATAACAAACACACCAGAAGGACCAAAGGTTGTAATAAAAAAGATTGAGACAAAAAAGTTAAATAGATAAATCTTGTAAAGCTTACAGTGGCGATAGGTTTTGGTTAGCTTATGGTTAGCAGAAATAGCCTGGTATACCGAGCGTACTTTTCCAGTAACATATATTATATGGTAACACTACATATTATACACCTATTGTGTGATCTAACAGATCTTCTGAGTGCAAGTGCACACACACACACACACACACACACACAGTGCACCATTGCAGCCTGACAGTCCTCCCTCTCCTTCCAACTGTAGAGAGCGCACCTTCAGCCATTCATCAGTGTCACCCTGTCGCCGTCGGTTACGGCCCGGGGCCCGTCGCGTCTTCATTACGGTCCGAATAAATCTGAAATAAAACCACAGATGATTTATTAGCTTCCGATGGCGTCGCGCTGGTTAGCATGGTCTGCCGCCACTCAGGCCTGGAGAGACAGTCCTCAGACAAGAGCAGCAGAAATCCGATGTGACAAGGAGACGTTTGTGTGATGATATCAGTCTGTGATCACAAGTTCTGCCTGATGAGAGGAGGGGGGCATCTGGGAAACTGTCACACACCAGCAGCGTTTATTTGCTGCATGTATGTGTGATATTTTTTCAGTGACGCTCAGGCTACAAGGTGCCTTTCAGAGAAAAGCACAGAGCTTTCGATGAATGCCTTTGCTTCTATATGACTTTATACAAAACCACTGATGTCTTTTTAGAATTTTGTTTGAAAAATGTTTTTCTTCCTGTTGACTCTTGAATTAATGCATTCAATTAACATTTGAGCAGAGAAACATATTAAAAGTGGCAGCAGGGTGTTAGCCTGCTTGATAATACATTATCTTAAGACAGGATCATGAAATGTTGTTTCACATAACTGTACCCATCAATCTGCATCCAAATGAAAGACCAAACCTCAAATGGGCAACAGATCAGTAAAAGTTAGATAACACAGTCGAAGATGGTTTTCACAACTGCTAAATAACTGCTACTAAATTGCTCAAAATTAACGTCATAATCCCCAAATTTCAGTTCAAATCAATCCAGTTTCAATCCATATCCTTTTGGCATGGCTTGCTAGTTTTCTTCTTTTTACATTAGCAACAACAAAAGCTTACTAAGTCAGGGCATGCTACGGGTCAGACAGACATTCCACTGGAGTATAAAACATGGCCTGTAATGCTTGTACATTTAATCTTGAATTTGGATGAATTGTTTCAAGATGATACACTTGAATAGTGGTTTGAATATTGAATCGAAAACCCTCTGCATCACTTTATCTTTATCATCCTGCAGCATTCAGATGCTCCACTTAATTATTCAAATGTGCATTTGAGTGAAAATAAGGTTTTTAATACTTAAACACGGATGTCACACAATCTCCTTCTTTGTCCTTTATTGTTGCTTCTGTCCATCTAAAAGACAAGAGGTTAGTATTTAGACCGATATTTGTGTTGTGCCCAGTGAAGCCTCTAACCCTGGATCGGTCCCAGAATGGCCTTTTCAGCTGAGGCCAGTTCAGATGACAGAGCTCCAGCTGACTCCAGGCCAGTTCAGCTGGGAGAGGCACAGCTGAGACCTGCAGGTGTCACATTGTCCTGGTTGTCACTAACCCAATTACACCTGGATCGCCGGGGACACACTCGCTCCAACATGATAGCACAGACACACATAACCACACACATACATACTGAAACAGGTAATGCAAGATGATGTAAGCCTACACCCAGGAAATTAATTTCTTACTTGTCGTTAATTAATTATGCATTAGAAAAGGCAAATAGAGTAGATGATGGCGAGAGAAATGAGACATTAAAGGAAAAGGGGATTTTCAGTGCCCTTCCACCCCCCTCTGTATATCCTCCTTTTCTTCATCATTCCTTCTCTCCTATTGCTCTTTTACTTTCAGCTTTAACCAGTCCTTCTAGCAGTCACTCTGCTCCACTCTCTAGTCTAAGTGTGTGTGTGTGTGTGTGTGTGTGTGTGTGTGTGTGTGTGTGTGTGTGTGTG